>NC_133491.1:4766308-4808488 GCF_025370935.1 Choristoneura fumiferana
TAGAATGCTGAAAAATAGCCTAGCAATCTCATAGTCATCTCCGTTACTTGTTCTCACTTATATGCGGTCTCGCAAACATGTCAATGTTATGGAATTCAGTGCTAACTCGTCCATATTCTTGCCTAGTACCCATAGTACAAGCTTTGCTTTGTTTGAGACTAGATCAATTTGGTGTCTTGTCCCTTGATATTTGATTTGAATATAACGAAAGCTTCACGTTAAGTTTGTCAGCTGTATTTAGTTTCATAGGTATTAAATTTCTGATGATTACACGTGTGTTATCCGGAAACCGAAGTATTATGCAAACAACAATTCCAATTACGATCGTTCGACTGAGTAGTTTGAGGCTGTGTAAATAATTGTCACATGCCATATATTTGCCATGTATTGTATTGTACCTATTTGTCACATTTGTAATGTGATATGTAATAAATAAATGATTATACAATACAATACAATAGGCAATGGCATTAGTGGCAATGGGCAGGCCTCCCACAAGGTGGACTGACGACATCGTGAGAGTAGCGGGAAACCGGTGGATGCAAGTGGCGAGTTGTCGTTCATTGTGGCGTTCTAAGGGGGAGGCCTTTGTCCAGCAGTGGACGTCTTCGGGCTGATGATGACATTACAAATATGGATCGAATCTACATACCATATCATAATATACATATTATATTATATTGTATTGTATTGTATTGTACTGTATTGTAATTATTAGCAGTATCGTAGCAGGTGGAAACAAATAGTCTCTGCCTGCGCCTTAGTTGGGAAAGAGGCGTGATTGTTTGTACGTAGGTATGTATTTATTATTTTATTCTACTATACCAAATACATCAAACGTCGAGAATAACTAATATTAATAACCATATGGGAATAACTGTCCTGTTATTCATTCTGTTTTTCTTATACATAAAATATGATGTATGCTATAATGGAAATCGGTATCATAGTTAGGGTGTAAAATTGAAAGTAAAGATAGAAGAATATATATTTTTTTATTTTTCTAGGTTGTCATCTGAAGTAAAAAATACCGTATAGAATATTATAGAGATTTATACGTCTATGTTCAGTTTGTTCAGCATAACTACGTTTTATCTATGTTAAACCACTGGACGTTGTAAGATAAGATGTCTCAATAAACCAAGATGGAGCTGCTAGGGAGTAGAATGAATTAGTCGCCCCGAACCTTATCATCATCATCATCCCAGCCTATATACGTCCTACCGCTGGGGCACAGGCTTCCTCTCAGAATGAGAGGGCTTGGGCCGTAGTTTCCACGCGAGCCCAGTCCGGATTGGGAACTTCACACACATCATAATTGAATTGCTTCGCACGTTCATGCAGGTTTTCTCACGATGTATTCCTTCACCGTAAAGCTCGTGGTAAATTTCAAATGTAATTTCGCACATGAATTTAGAATAACTCAGAGATGCGAACCGGGGTTCGAACCCACGATCCTCTGCTTGAGAGGCCATAGCCCATGTTTTATTAATTGGTTTAAAGTTGATTTCTTTATTTTTACTGATTTAACTACAAGTTGCAACATTAAAGTCTTGTTTGTCATTCCTTTGGAATCGTAATTAATGCTTTTTCAAAGGGAAATAGAAAGAGAAAGCAAATAGAAAATGCAAAAGAAAGATATGAAGCGACCCGTATCATCGTCTAGAGCTTTTAATTTTATTTTATTTCTCGTATACCATCCGTTCTTTTTAGTATTAAATGAAAATTCTATGGTCTATAGTCTATGGTACTGGCTACTGTTTCGAAATATTTAGTTAAAGTGAGAACAGAAAAAAGAGTTCAGAAAAGAGTTCAAAAATTTCAAAAACCCCACTGCTTTAAAAAATCTTTAAATAAAATCTAAAAAGAATAAAATAACCAGTAAAATAGTCTAGAATTCTGGTAAGTAGCTTAAAGTTAAATCGGCATTTGGCATTATTGGCTACGTGGCAATTCAGAATCGGCGACGTTATGTCCTTACCTATTTACTTTAATATGGACCTTTGCCTTTGCAAAGTAACACATAAATTTAAATTTTCCTTCAGTTTTAACTGCAGAGAGTTAAAACATCGCAAGAAATAATGGCCATCAAAATTCCATCTCTGTGTTAAGGGAAAGATTTATTACACTAGCGACAATACCATAACGCTGCGATTGTCATAGATAGTCCCAATCCTTATTAATTAAATTACGCTTCGAGCTTAATAGCTCTTTAAGGCGGTGTAAGGGATGGGGGTACAGACAAATTTGTAGGGTACCTTAGTCAAAGAGTGCCAACAGACAATTACTAAGACTCCGCTGTTTGTCTGTTCATGCGTGTGTCTCTCAAACAGTTGTATCTTCATTAGATTAGATCATCATCATCTTCATCTTAGATCTTTATTAGATTTTCGCAAAATTACTATGCAAAATATGAGTATTACTATTACACGTAATAAAAACAATCCTAGTCATACCCTTACTAATATTATTATAAATGCGAATGTGTGTTTTCACTTCTAAAGTATTCAATTTTGGTGTAGATAGTTTGAGACCCCGGGAAGGATATAGGATAGCTTTATCACAGAAAGTTTTATAGTTCCCGTGGGCGCGTGAAACATGAATTCTTGGCAGACGAAGTCGCGAGCAACCTACGAATAAATAATAAGTCAGGAAGCGTAACTCAGAACAAATTCCACACAAAAATTGGCCATATCTAAAACCAAAACGACTTATGATTCAAATACGAATCAATTTCAAGGTTACAAATAGGCGTGCTTGTTGATTGGTTAAATTTCAGAAACAAAGCAGGGTTGGTTGACTCGCGTGTTGCAATGTCAGATTCACACACTACATTGACAACTGGCGTTCCGACGTATCACTTCTTACATCTAACGTTTCAATGACGTGTCATATATTAATAATGACAGCTTGATTTTTAAGTGACTTAAATTAATAGGAGGAGGTTATCAATTCGGTTGTATTTTTTTGGCTGTTACCTCAGAACTCTGTCATTTATGAACCGATATGAAAATAAAAAAAAAATTAGTTTGTGTATGAATACCTCTAATTAAGTCCGATAGGCACAAAATCAGGATTTGATGATTGGATCCTAAGGAAATCGAGGGAACTCTTCAAATATTGTAGGGACACCTATGGTAATTTGGACATATTTAATAGTAACAAGTGAAAACCACAGTTGACCACCGAAGTTAGGTACTACTCAATAACAAGTATTTCACGGGTTTAATTTCAACTATTTTAACACAGTTGCTAAGCAATTTATGCTCCTCATAATGCATATGGTGAAATGGAACGGGTGTTGAAGCACCAGGACTCTTGAATAATGAACGTCTCTGCATTGGAAAAAGCAATCTTTCGTAAAAGACGATGAGCAGTTGACATTTAAACTATTGCATCTTATATTATTCACACTAACAATCGTGAAAAATATAAAGACTGTTTGTACCTATTGTTTGGGCGATACAGGAAAGAAGAAAGTATGAAGAGGGGAGAGGAAACTGTCTTTACATTATGTGAGCCATAGAACACAGACTTGATTTTGCATAATACAGACCATCTCCAACTGATAACGTATTTGAACATTTTTGAATATAAATCAAACGTTACGACTACTTACTAGTGGAAAGTGATCCCTGGTCATTTTAATTTTGCATTGTTCCTGCACTATTTCATAACACACGTTGGCAAAATAATTTAGAGCTGTTCATAATCAAAAATGCGAAAATTTGACGTGAGCTCACCAAACTTTGCAGGTGGTAGGACCTTGTGCAAGGTCCGCCCGGATTGCTACCACCATCTCGCTCGCTAATCCTGCCGTGAAGCAGCAGTGCTTGCACTGTTGTGTTTCGGCGTGGAGAGTAAAGACAGCCGGTGAAATTACTGGCACTTGAGGTATCCCATCTTAGGACTCTAGGTTGGCAACGCATCTGCAATACCCCTGGTGTTGCAGATGTTTATGGGTGGTGGTGATCTCTTACCATCAGGAGACCCACATGCTCGTTTGCCATCCAGTCGAACAAAAAAAAACTTGCAGAATAAGTCAGTCAAAATTAAATGACACGCATGCGCACCTTAGCGCAGTTACAATTGCTGACATTATTTGTTCGTAGTGAGCAACAGCTAGTCTGTCTGTCTAAAGAAAAATCAATTGCCGAGTGTATGTAAGCGCTGTTTACTTCAGAATAGTTAAACGTAGCATGATTTTCTGACTTTTCCGTACCAAGTTATTTTTAATACTGAAGTAATTGAGGAAGCAAGATAAAAATATACGAACTTATGAGACAAAAAAACGGATTTACCCATATAAAACTAGGCGTATAGATAAACAAAGATCTGCATTGAGACATGGGATACTTGATATCCCGGTAATGCGTTCCCGTGGGATAATATTCTAAGTTTGAACAAGAATAGAGGGCACTGTTCAAGAACGGTGACGTACCTCATCTCTTAAGATGACGTAACGTGTTAACTTCGTTTGCAATCAGTAGATGGCATTGTGCGGTGCGAGCGAACTTTGTTCTTTCAAATTGTTACCGGAAAAAAATTGCACGGGCATAATATACAACAGTTCAGTTAAGATGGCATTAAGCTATTTCAAATGCGGGCGAAGCCGCGGGTTAGGTCTAGTATAAATTACTTTTAAGTTTTTCTTCGCGTAAAACCAATGTCCTGCCCCTTAACATCTCAGCAATATACAGAGCTAACGACGCGATAAACCAATTTAATTTATCGAAGATACACACGGATTTGCACACGGCGTGATTGTTTGCGGAGTATTGCGATTATCAAACGGGCTAACGATTACTCGGCTCGAATGCTTCTCGATTTATTAATTAATAGGCCGATTTAATGAGTCACAATAATTGACCTGTGCCTAGCGGTGGGATTTAAATAGGCCGAGATATTAATGGTGACCAGAATCGTGGGTTCAAACCCCGGCTCGCACTTCTGAGTTTTACGAAATTCACGTGTGGAATTACATTTGAGATTCACCACGAGCTTTACGGAAAAGGAAAACAAATATTTACCTGTGCCCAGCTGTGGGATTTAAAAAGGTCAAGATAATGATGATCAAATAACATAAAAAATAACAAAAACAATAAATGGTCATCGGAATTAAAACTCCATTTCTATGTGAAATCATAATCATAGACAACCTGGCAGACCTAGACAGCGATGGCGAGATGAACTGGAGTATTTCTTGAAGGACTAGCAGGGGTATGCAGTTGGCAGAAAGAAAGTGCAGTGGAAGTATCGGGGGAGCGGGGTGGGGCATTAAATGAAAAATTTTATTCAGCAGAGACTAAGGGGCTGTTTCAGTATCCATTGATTAGTGTTAACTGACGGTTAAATGTGATGCTGTCTCCGTCTATTCGAACAAAACAAATAGAGACCAGAGAGAGAGTTTATTTAACCGTCAGTTAACACTAATCAATGGATGGTGAAACAGCCCCTAACAATAATAATTATAACCATAACTTTTATTTGAATCCAATTATTATAGGAACTTCGAAAAAAATCGGTCATTTTGTCTTTATATAATATGTACGAGTATGTTGATTATATGTATTGATTCTAATGACCTACCAAATGTTCAAAGGTTAACTGGAAGTGATCCTATTAAAGGACAAAACTTAGAATAAAACCTGTGTAAATAAAAATCTGTATGATTTGGTAAACGGACATTTTGTGTAAAGAATAATTTTATCTACACACATATAGTAAATCCTCCATTATGCGTTCAAAAACCATAGATAATGACCAGCATTACGACATTGGATTCTATTATGAACACGGCTATATCGTCATCTGTATCGTAATGAGATTTCATACATCATTACAGCACCGGGGCTTGCGCGCCGCGCGCACGAGCAGCAGCAGGTCGTCGCGCGTCGCGCGCGCAGCGGGCGTAGCTTGTGGGGCCGACATACCTACCTAGTTCTCGTTAATGCAGGTCATTCTCAATGGTTCTTGAACGCATGATAGAAGATTTAATATATGGATGTAGATAAAATATTGTATGCAAATGTACGTAATTAGGCCTATGCCTCGTTTCATAAAACTACACTCGTGTTTTAAGGACCCCTAAGATATACGATACATTGCATAAATAACTATTGTATAATTTTTATGAAGCATATTGTAGGTACGTGTACGATCCCGACAGACTACAAAGAACATATCATGTGGTAGAACAAAGTGCGGTACTTTGTTCTATGAAATCTCAAAACATGATGAAAGCGGGATCAACGAGTTAACTGACACAAGGTGATCCTCAAGTAGGGTTACCACTCTAAAATAAAATTATTCTGAGAGACGTGTTTGTTACATCGCTCTCTCAAAAATACTTATTTCCTGCAGCTAATTTTTTTAAGCGACCCTTAAGAAAATCTACTGGTAAAATATTTGCAAAAAAGAAATAACTCTAAGATTATTAAATATAATGACCCGGATAACTCACGTCTTAAATCGAGTTTAGCTCGACATGTTTCGGGCTAATCCGTAGCCCTTCGTCTTCGGAGCAACTCTAAGAAACTCTAAGATTGCAAAACGCATTGTAAAAAAATCTGTACATGAAAAAAGACGAATAATTAAAATCGCGTTCGGGAAAAATGCGAATAAAAAATTAGCTGTAAAAAAAAAAAACTTTTGAAATTAAGCGATCTTACAAACTGGGAACAAGTACATATGGTTATATCTTACCAAGTAAGCATAAGAGTGGAATAGTTAACTTATGCTAATTTTACGTGATAACAATTTTGCGGCGCCAAAATCTAGTACAAACAATTTTCACGCCAATTTATAGCGCCGCTCCAGTGCTAGTGCAGAATAAAGCATGCGTCTTTTTTTTCGCATTCTGTTTGCCAATTTTTCAGTCATATAAACATGTCGCTACAATCGTTAGCATACCGTGGAGCAAATTAGTGTGTCTGTAGGTATTAGCTAGATTTCCAAAATACATATAGTTAGTCCGTCAGTTTCAAAAAATACCGGACTCCGGCTGGTTAAAGCTCTGTGCGACGTCACATCGTCACATCTACGTACATTTCTTACTAAGGGGTGACGCATCATGGGCGAAGGCCCATGCCATGAAGGCATGGGCGGGAATGAAGACTCTCGAACTTTGACGGGCTTCATCTATGTCACTTTTTGTTTACTAATTGACAAAATAAAAAAATACGTGTTCAATATTTGCTTATAATGTAACTAACGCACTAATCCCCTGTTTCACCATCGATTGATTTAATTTATTTGACGGATAAATGTGATGCCGTCTGTGTTTGTTTTGTTCGAATAGACGGAGACGGCATCACATTTATCCGTCAATTAAAATTAACCAACGGGGAACAGCCCCTAAATAGAAACAAACTCAATTGCGCGAAAAACTTGTGCAAAGAACACATTAAAAAACACAGTTAAAGACCGGGCGAAAAGCAAAAAGTCCGGAAATTTCCGGATAAATCCACACGTATGGTAACCCTAGCCTCAAGGGATCTCAAGGGAAGGGTCTTTGTCAGAATATATTATTTGTAATTCAAAATCCTAGAATTTCCCTAACTTATATCTTTGTCTTCAACTACATTGTACGAAGATAACGCATATCATATCTCTTAACTTAAGATATTATGATAATATCTATTATGATACTGCAATGCCACGTAATCAACAATGGCTAATGCTGCATATAATTAAATGTCTTTTCACTTCTCATGCTCATAAAGTTCGTATTTATAATTTATTGAATCAGGCGTTACTTTGCGGAGGTCCTTATCAATGAACTAAAATAATTTCCTTGCTCACCCGCGACCTTACGATAGCTAAGCTTATGCAAAATATGCGTGTGCATGCAGTTCCTCCACCTCCACACTGTAAGAACACACACAAATCACACAAACCCATCCATCACCACCACCACACTACACTGACGCGTTTCGAACTCAACCAGAGCTCATCTTCAGAGTGACACAACCGTACACCATGCTACCAGTTGTTAGACTAACGAACCACAACCATCGTTTTAACTTGTCACTGTAACTCCCCAAGTACCCACATACGTTTTATGTAACAAAACAAAACTACCCACAAATTATTATTATTTTTTAAACCGTCCTTCAAAACTACCTTGATTTTTATTTATTTACTGTCAAGGCATGTTTTATTAACTACCAATGCTGAAATTAGATCCAAGCCGTAGCAAGGGAGATGAAACTAAATTTACCTGCTCATTAATAATAGACCCCATAATGTTGTATCTAATTATCTCCATGCATTCTAAAACATCGAGACGAAACCCCTTGCCACAATAATGTAACACTTCACACGAATCTGAGTCCGGTTAAGAATGATGTAGTTCCAACAAATGTTTGGCAAAATTCGACTTATCAGGATGCTCACTCTGAAGACTCTGACTCTGGTTGTGTCACTCTGAAGATGAGCTCTGGTCGAGTTCGAAACGCGTCAGTGTAGTGTGGTGGTGGTGATAGATGGGTTTGTGTGATTTGTGTGTGTTCTTACAGTGTGGAGGTGGAGGAACTGCATGAACACGCATATTTTGCATAAGCTTAGCTATCGTAAGGTCGCGGGTGAGCAAGGAAATTATTTTAGTTCATTCGTATTTATGCTGTATCTAGGCGACATAAAATGACTTTAAAATAAAATGTTCGTCTAATACCAACTCAAGACCAAGGTAATCACAGCCACAAACAAAAAGTTTCTACATATTTTTTAATTTATATAAAACTAAAAATCAATCAAATCAATCATAATAAATCAGTAAAATTAAAATAATGGAATTATTATAACAATGCATAAAAAATAATAGGTACGTAGAAAGTGAATCATTGTTTCCACTGTTGCTATTTCATTTCCGCGCCATCGAAGTGAAAAGCAGTGTAAAACTCGAGCATTAAACCCATTTTCCCCTCGACGTGTCTATCCACCCTCGCCGTACCGGCTTGGGTGGCTATATGAACGCCTCGGGTAAAATGGCTCGTTTTATGCTCTTGTTGTACAATCTACTATTGTGTTTTTACCAGCTGCGAAATCTCAAATTCGCTACTTTTTGTAGGTTACGCGGCATTAGATATTAGTACGTGGGCGACTCAGCTTTACTCGGGCTAAAACTCAATAATAAGCGTTTTCCCAGAGATAAGACCGAGCTAGATCGATTTGTCATCCCCGAAAACCCCTATATACCAAGTTTCATCAAAATCGATTGACATATTATCATCGACGAATGTTCTGTTTTTGAAAATTCGCTCTTTCGCTCTGTATAAATCAAAATACGTCGTTATAAGGTTTGTATATTATGGTTACCTACAAGTGACGTAAGATGCAAAAACATTTATTTTCCTATCAACTGCTAAAACAGGACAGACATTTATTGACAGAAATATCAATCTCATTATAATGGCAGCGATACAATCAGAATGCGTGACACGGGTGTCTCGCTACTCATTATTGCTGGCCGCTAAGTTATTTAGCTTTTCCTACGTTTCTGATAAACTAGCAGTAGTTTTTGTGATTTTGAACATGAAACTACCGTGAGACTCACTCATATTAAATATAATGACCCGGATAACTCACGTCTTAAATCGAGTTTAGCTCGACCTATTTCGGGCTAATCCGTAGCCCTTCGTCTTCGGAGCAACGCGACTCAGCGGCTGCTGCAACACGCGCACATGTCGAGCTAAACTCGATGTAAGACGTGAGTTATCCGGGTCATTATATAATGTTTTTGTGGCCTAAATTGACTTGACTTCGTAGTAAAACCTTTTTTTTTCATGAAGCTGCCCCGCAATTGAAAGTTTGAATATACTTTACATGAATCCAACTATATTAAGGCTGCGTTACAACCAGATGTATGTGCGAAGATGTAAAGGTATTGCGAGGAATTTTTCTTCATGAACTAATAGGAAAAGCCGAGGTGGCCTAGTGGTTTGACCTTTCGCCTCTCAAGCGGAGGGTCGTGGGTTCGAACCCCGGCTCGCACCTCTGAGTTTGTCGAAATTCATGTGCGGAATTACATTTGAAAACCACGAGCTTTGCGGTAAAGGAAAACATCGTGAGGAAACCTGCAAAAACCTGCGAAGCGATTCAATGGTGCGTGCGAAGTTCCCAATCCGCACTGGGCCCGCGTGGGAACTATGGCCCAAGCCCTCTTGTTCTGAGAGGAGGCCTGTGCCCAGCGTGGGAGTGCGAGTGTGGGAGTGGGAGTGTTTCCACAAGAAATGTGCGAGGATATGTTGGGAGGAATGTGTTTTTCAATAACTAATAGAAACGTTTCATTTACTCGTACCTATCATCGCACAGCACATCTCTAGTGGAAACAGCTGAGCGGAGCGAGGCTAGGTAATTTAAACGTTTCTATTGGTTCATAAAAAAACATTCCTCGCACATCTCTGGAAACGGAGCCTTAGGGGCTGTTTCACGATCCATTGATTAGTGTTAACTGGCGGTTAGGTGTGATGCCGTCTCTATTTGTTTTGTTCGAATAGACGGCGACGGCATCACATTTAACCGTCGGTTAACGCTAATCAGTGGATGGTGAAACAGCCCCTTAGTGTTGTAATTCTTAAAGAAGTAATTTTAATCAGTGCAAAATCTTTTGAAATTTGATTTAGAATCGTCACAAAACATCCATCTTGCGTGATTCGAGAGTCATTATTAACTCTACGAATTAATTTAAAAGCGTTTATACCTGCTAAACTGGCAACGTTGCGTTTTGTTAGTTTTTCTTGATTATTCCATTAAAATTTATGAATAACCGGTAATAAACATTTGTTCGTTTTTAAAGAATATAAAAGTCTATCACGAATAATTATTGGATTAGACACATTAACTTTTATATTAAGAACAGTTCTGTCAAACCACATTTTTAATTTTCATTCAATTTTTATGGAATAATCGAGAAAAACTAACAAAAATGCAACGTTGCCACCTCATCGGGTATAAACGCTCTTAATTATAGACTAGTGAGTTATTTTTCATACACTCGTAATATTTATCGTATTAACTTGTGGTATAAATAATTCAGATCTGATGATACCGCAAATACACTTTACAAAAAGTAAGTCAGAAAAAAAAGTTGTGTATTAAAACTTCAGGTGTTGACATTTAAAAGAAAGTTATCATAGCTACGTAGACATTCCAAGTAGACGTGTAACAAAAACATGAAATCTTATTGCCCTTATTAGTGAGTCTAATATGAGCGAGTTATAAATAAACTCAGTCGAGTAAAAAAAAATTAGAAGAATGAAAAATTCAGCCCTACACCACGATAAACTCTAAGCCATTTTTAATGAAAAAGTTAAGTTAAAGAGCATTAAAAAATCGCCATTATCTGCCCTTCTTTCAACTGCGAAGCTAAGTTTAAGTCTGACGCACTGTAATAAAATATTTTAATATTCAAAAAATTTGGAAGGACCGCTTGGCGAGGCAAAGTACATCAAATATCGGAAGCCGAAGTGCAGGTTGTAAACTTCTGAATTACATTATGGATATGAAGTGAAACACCATCGTAAGCCGCCACGGTATTCTGGATTATCCAACATGCGGGCTAGAGATCACGTAGTTGTGCTACCGACTTCTTAGGCAAGATAGCTTACCTTATAGATACCTTAATAGTATACCTTACCTAGCCAACATACATAGAAGAGTTGAACAACCTCCGACATTATCGGCTGAGCGTTTTATCAAACGTAGCTAAGAATCATCGCAAGAAAATGCATCGAAATTGGTCTTTTGAGAGCGACGATGCTACAGACCGACAGACAGACAGACATTGGCGTCAAACCTATAACACCCTTTTTTCAATTACAATGAAAATATCGTCAGTAACATTATCAAAAAATATTGGACACGCATAATTATTTCTCTTCAAATTTAAAATTGCATCGCTTGAAAGTACGCTTCTTTGACAGAGTTTTTTAATAATATTCAAACTATTTATACTTACAATGGTTTTTACTTCTGATATAGTCTTGCAAGAAATTTTCACCCACTTATATAGTGACTGCCTTGACTGAAAATATAGTACGGATTACTTGTAGTATGGATGATAATATCGTCAACATAAAAGCGTATTTTAAAAAGTTTTTTTTTTTACAAAAACAAATACTAGTGACTGTGGATGATTAAAACAATGGACGATTAAAGCATAAAAGGATGGTCCAAATTAAGGCACATGAAAAGGAAAGGATAGTTCACTTCTTTACCGACTCACTAGTTCGAGAACAAGCAGCACTTCCAACATCTGTGATCGAAACTTTTAATAGGTACCTACTAGTGTTAGTTCGCACAATATCGAACGATTCTCGAGACAAACTAATAGAGAAAGAACGAACGTAGCTCATGTCTTAAGTAAACGAAATGGATGATGTAGAAACGTTTAATGGATAAAGTAATTTAGTAACACAAGACAATCGACAATGGAATTGTAATTAAGACTGTTTTAGGATTTAGGGTTGAACTGCGTTATTCCTAACTAACTACATTAAGTAGAAATAGTTTTGGCTACTTATTGGTGTCTTTCATAAAAACGAAACTAATTTAAATAGCCACCATTAACCCAGAATAATAATAAAACTTTACAGTTCTACGCATTTTCTAAGAAAATAGAACTATAAAACTATAAGTAGGTCAGATAAATACAATATAAAACGCAATATAAGCCCGCGTCATAACAGGCACAATACACTTGCCACGTTAGCTTGTTGAACCGTAATGAGCACCCCTTGCACCAGAAACTACGCAGAACTATAATATTTTTCACCTATGATGAGTTCTGTGACGTTTCGACTTTGACAGTTTTAGAGATGTACCATTTATCGAGTGAACTATCGATTTTTGTAAGAGTAGTGCCTATTTTTGGAGAAGTTGTATTATATTAAAAAAACATATATGTTTGCATTTATGTTTCCAGTTTCCCGCCCACCGAGCCACCGTTTTCTCGTTCTCGCTCGAAATAATCCCTCAAACGAATTACAAACTCTAGACTCAGGGAGTTCAAAACAATATTTTTAGACCGTTTCGCCATTTTGCCAAAATATAACAACAAACTTCAACAACAATAATAACAAATAACTAAAATACAATGCAAAGAAAATGCAACGGAAACTCAACTCGTATACAAGGCACACGCACTCGTACTGACAGTGATACTGACAAGCACTGGCCACAAGAGGTACAAGATGGCTACAGCCGCGTTCCAAATAGCCGCGTTTACAAAATCTTGCAAGTTTAAATTATATCTTAGTGTTCATTGTTATTGAATAATGAACTGCGGCAATTGCCGATAATGTTGTGTCACGTCACTACTCTGTTCCGTTTTATACATTGCGTCATTAAAAAAATATATATTTTGCGAACATAGTATGCGTAATTCGGAAAATTTTCAAGTGTCACAGAACTCATCATTGCTGAAAAATACAGTAGAGAAACTACCTATACAAGGTAAAAAAAGATTTACCTCGTACACACTGGTAGAGTCAAGCCCCAAATCAATCTCTGTTTCATATCGTCCTGTTTACCGATTCTAAAGTATTCTTTTCTCCCCGCAGCATCAGTGGCCCGGATCGCCAAGTTCCTCGGCAGTACCGGCACACCAATGATCACAACTGGTGGCTTCTCCTTCGACTTCGTGGAGCCGAAGCAGAACTGCAGCGCCGAGTTTTACATGCTGGTGCGGGCTGGTCCGGTCGGATTCAAAGACCTGGCCTTCTTCCTCATCGATATCTTCAAGCAGTGAGTTCATATTTATGATGTTCAGAGTGCGCTTTGTAATCGCTTACACTTATAGGTAAAAAACTTAAGAAGATGACCTGTTGTACGAGTATAAATATACGTAGTAATGCACAGAATTGATTATGGGACTTAAGTGATTCAAAACGTCGATTTATCTACAAGGAGTCTCTGACTTCGGGGATTTAAATTCAAGGTTCCATTCTACTTTCATATCTGAGCTACTTTTTTGTTCTGCAACTTTTGAAAAATAATATGATCACTGTTAATTTAATTTAAGAGATGTCAAATAAATGTCAAAAAATATTTGAAGGTGCTCGTACCAAGAGACAGCGATAACACCGCCATGCCCGATACACTGATTTAACTATAAACTTTGAGGATCAATACATAAATAAATAAATAAATATCACGGGACAATTCACGCCAATTGACCTAGTCCCAAAGTAAGCTTAGCAAAGCTTGTGTTATGGGTACTAAGCAACGGATAAATATAATTATATAGATATAGATACATACTTAAATACATATTAAACACCCAAGACCCGAGAACAAACATTCGTATTTTTCATACAAATATCTGCCCCGACACGGGAATCGAACCCGGGACCTCAAGCTTCGTAGTCAGGTTCTCTAACCACTAGGCCATCTGGTCGTCTATAAATAATCTTAATTCAAGTTATTTCAAATGTTAAAAACGAAAGTAGCTTAGTTTTGTGAGTAGAATCGAACCTTAAATTTAAGGCCCCATGGTCAAAGATACCCCGTATACGGACACGTTACTACTACATACAACAGGTCATTCTTATGTTTTTTAGGTATACTAGTTTGCTAATGTCATTTGGGACTTGAAACAAAAGACCGATTCTACAATAAATACAATACGCGGTAATGACAGTATAACTCTTTATTAAGCACCAATACAAAGTAATCAGTACAGAAAACACTGGTATTAGTGATTTTCTAAGTTAAGCAATAGGTAATAGGGGGTTTGCTTTCTCTTTCTCATTTGAATCTTCAGGTAAACGAAGAAAACCGAGAAGTCCCGAGCGACATTAACATTCTAGTTGTACTGTACACATGGTTTACACTTACACACTGTGTGACACTGTGCCTTAAAATTAATCTAAAATGTTTCAGCAGATGGTTGGGTTTGGTTTGCATACCTTTGTAAATATTTTTCAGGATTTTTATTTGTGGTTGGTTCTACTGGCGTTTCAACTGCTATTAATTTCCTTTCACATAGTAATAACTAAGTGACAGTTAACATTTTTGTAGGTGTGAGACCAAACGAACGTAACTTCTTGAGTTAGGAGACGCGTAATTTTGGTTTTAAAAAACGTCCTATTTATGTAAAAAGGGTCATTCAAGTAACGTAAGCAGAATTTTAGTGCAAAAATTACGTTCTCTCACCCTAAATTGTTATTGTACCGCAACTGTATCGTTTTATAAAAACTTTGCGTTCGGTGTGGCTCACTTCTTCTAAGTACAATGTGTGCGAAAGGGTATTAATAGCAGATGAAATGGTAGTAGAACTATCCCAATGTTTCCATGTATTGATGGGTGTTCAAATTATACGATGGGTTTTAAACCTTTCTTTCGGGTTAAATTTAAAACACCTTACAAGGTATTAATAATACATTATTTATGCAAAGAGTTGACGCATTTCAGTGAATGCAAAAGATGACCACCTCGCTCAAAATACTGTTAAAAATACCTGTTCAATGCAAGCAAAATCATGTAAAACAGTATCTTATTATTGTTAGTTATTTAATGTATCTGCTAGTTTGTACTAAATTAATAGACGTTTATAAAAGGCTTTCCAACAAAACAGGCTTGCTAAAAATTTTATAACAAAAAATTTAACCGACTACAAAAAAACCACGAAACTAATTTTCTACCAGTCTGAAGTCGGTCGGTGCCTCAGCACGAGCCAGCAGGAGTGGACGTATTATATGAAAATTACCATAGGTGTCCCTACAATATTTGAAGAGTTCCCTCGATTTCCTTAGGATTCAATTATCAGATCCTGATTTGGTGCTAATGGGACCTAATTGAAAGCGTTCCTGGACGAACGAAAAAATTTTTTTTCCAAATCGATTCATAAATGACGGAGTTCTGAGGTAACAAATACATATATAAATATAAAAAAATACAACCGAATTAAACGAATTATTAATTATTTATTATTGATAACCTCCTCCTTTTTTGAAGTCAGTTAAAAATAAAGCTCATTTTTGTCCGTCTCTCCATTTTCACTTTTATTTTCAGTGTTTGTTACATACTTCGAATATAGGCGGTTTTTCTATAACACATAATATTCGAGGAATTTCAAATTCGGCGAGGAAAACATTCGGAAACTTAGACGTTCGAGGAAGTCTACCAAATCAATACCTAGAGCTTTCATTCATTGCATTCGTTCATTTTTAAATGTTTAATCTTTACTAATTTCCATGGTCGTAGAGCCTCTACGACCGCTACGCCGTAGCAGTGATTTAGCAATAAACTTTGCTACAACCTATATCACCAATACTCTAAGGCTGGGTTCTCACGGCGCAGTCCTGAACGATTTTTTATCGTACACGTTTTATCGAATAAGAAGTGGCTTAACTTTGTGTAGAACCGTTCACACGTCGTTTATATTGACGACTCGACGTTTTTATTTATATTGCTTTCTCAATAGCTTCAGTAAACTTCGAAAAGCTAGATGAGAAAGCAAGACAAAATAAGATGGCAAAACATTATTCACTGTAATTGTACGATAAATCGTGCAGGACTGCGCCGTGTCGTGTGAACCCAGCCTAAGTCCTGCAAAGTTATTAATCGTGTTACTGCCACAAGTCAACATGGCATTCTATAAACGCGTTCAAAATTCAATCTTATTTGCTATGCAGTATAATGTATTGTTAAACTTGGCTATGTTAAATGTTTTAGTTACATAAGTTTGCACTGGATTTACTGGCCTGGTGGCAGCATACAACTACATACAAGTTCAGGAACTAAGTTAGTTATTTAAATTAAACGGTCTTGCTTGGTTTTAGTTGAAAAATAATAATAATTTAGAATATTATTCTCTGCTCTGTGTTTTGTTTTATTTGAATAAACTACTTAGCAGTGATTAAGTCTGCGTCCTGTAGAACTTTGTCCTTAGAAACTTGAAATTTGATATGAGAGTAGCTCTTACTCGTACAGTAATAAGAACCAATAAGAAAACTAAGATAATCTAATTTTTTATATCGAAAATACAAACTGAAACATGGATGCACAAAAAAATCAGAAAAATAGACCAGCGCTGGGAATCGAACCCAGGTCCTCGGGATTCCGTGCCACATGCTATACCACTACTCCACCACTGGACCTGGATTTGGAGATTTGGAGTTGAAATAAAAAATACAAAAATACTCCAAAAACAATCTTAATTTTTTTATGTCCGTCTGTCTATGTCAGTAATGAAGCCATCTAAAAGGACCCCACATTGCAAACATTTTGTTTAGGGGAGGGGCTGTGCTAACATTTTGGATATTCATACATACCTAAAATTTGTACGGAACCCTCGATATTCAAATTTTTTTTATGCTTTATCTCTACTTAATGCCAAAATCAGACCAGCCTGTAACAGACAGACCGACATAAGACTACAAAATTAAAGGTTCTATGCGTATCTTTTGAATTCGGAATCCTAAAATACCGAAGCCTAGTTACCTATGAGGCTATGAATAATTCTCAAATCGAATATTTAACGAGAATCCTAAAACAGTCTGTTAAATATTTACGAGACATTATTATTGAAACATCAAATGACGAATACTTTGCCATAAAATAAGACTGATATTATATGTGCGAAAGTTTGTGTGTATGTATGTGTATTCGAGTGCGTGTGTACAAGAACGAGCATGTGTGTGTGTTCAAGCTAACACAGCTGGATTTGATAAAATAATATGGTAAGTAGTCAGCTGGATCTCTGGAATAACACAAAGGCTACTTTTTACAAACCTTAATAATAGAGTGCGTGCCAATATTTTTGAACACATCATCCCAGCCTATATTCGTCCCACTGCTGGGCACAGGCCTCCTGTCAGAACAAGAGGGCTAGGGCCATAGTTCCCACGTGGGACCAGTGCGGATTAGGAACTTGCAGTGCGGATTGGGAACGATACGGGATGGCGACTGTACGTGTGTTAAATCCCAAAATCTCATCCTTTATGATTTGAGTCAGGAAATTTTGGAAAGGTGTTCATCATATAACAAACACTTCCTACACTTTTTTGTGGGAAATTAGTAAAATTTTGGAATTTTCAATTCGACTGCTGGGTTTAATGGCGCACGCAGAGTCGCGGATAAACGCTAGTAACTCATGAAACATGTAAATCCTTCGAATTACTTTGTATGCATATTCAATGTTTACCTACAGGCTTTTGTTTTGACTAAGGGTTTATGAATAGTGTATGTTATTGTGAAATTTTTGATAATTTTACGGTCATCCCGTAAAACCCATATCGAAAATACATACTGAAATATAGATGGACAGAAAAATAAGACCAGCGCTGGGAATCGAATCCAGGTCCTCGGCTAGTGTCGCTGCTTAAGTGACCAAATAAGAAACAAACAGGCTGAGAATGTGGTGCATAGGAGAAATTTGTGTCAGTACCGTTGTCTAGCGGTGGTGTAGCGGTATAGCATGCGGCACGAAATGCCGAGGACCTGGGTTCGATTCCCAGCGCTGGTCTTATTTTTATGGTTTTTCTGTGCATCTATTATTTCAGTTTGTATTTTCAATATAGTTCAACAGAGTTTGTACGGCACGTGTAAGAGAAAAGAAGCAACTCAATGAAGGTTTTTAGGTAGGAGAAATATCGCTAGATGGCGTTAGCATCGAGTAGTCTGTGCGATGTTACAGTATTGCCTGCAATTGGTGCATTGAGTTATTTACCAATGACAAATGTGACGCAAATGTTAAAGTTGTCAAACTAAAGTAAAGACCTCACGACAGCTCAGCGTCAAGTAGTCCGTCACAGAAACCTCATTATATTAAACTAGGTAGATTTAAGTAAAATCCAACTTATGGGACACGTGCGCCTTTGTAGTGATTTATTGCAAAACAAAACTAGTAACATAAATCCGCGACAGATGGCGTTGGAAGGCACTACGTTAACATGAAAAACCGATCAATAATACTATGCTCACGACTGATATCCCAGAATGGGACATCAGCAAAAAGGTTAGAAGTTGAATGTTTCTGTTACAGATAACAGAGCAGTCGCAAGGTTAACATATTTAAATTTATAAAAGACATACGCGTCATTTACGTTGTTTTATTATTAAACAATTCTTAGAAGTTTTTTACGAAATCCTTTAAACGTTTAAAGTAAATATAGATTCGAAGTAAGTAAATAAATATTTAAGTGTTGTTAATTTTCTTTTGGTCGTACCTGTGATTTTGTTTTCATAAACTTCATTAAATTCCAGAAAGTTCCTTTGATAATAAATCAAAGCAAAGCAAAATATTAAAAAAATATTGTTTTTTACAATACGTTTTTGTTGCATACATTTTATGTTGACTATACAAAGGTATCTAATAAGAAGACCAAAAGTAGCTTAAATTTGACATGCTTTTACCTAACAAACAATAAATAAAAGTCATTTCAAATTAAATTGACTATGGCCTGTAAAGACAATAGCTACAAAATATTAAGAGGCACTAAATGTATTTTCACTTACATAATATTCAGTTCAGCACGAGAATGTTAAGATATATAATAGACCGCCAGCGGGCTGTTCTGAAATTAATAAAACAAACACGACCACTTCCGTTAGAATTGGCCTACGAGTTGGCAATAATTTCCATTTCCCCTGGTAGGGGTACTAGTGAACGAAGTGCATGCATAACATAAAGGGAATTATCGCGCTATAACATGCTTAACATACGTGATTCAAGCATTTACCTACATATTAATCACAAATACAAAAACACAAATAAAAAACAAAAACACTTGATGATATCGAAAAAACAACTTGACTTAGCATTACGTTTCAGTATAATCTGGCTATTACAGCGCTGATTTTCAATACATTCAGTAACAAACTCTTCTCAGTCGGTCCCCCGAGGTTCAGGATGCCATCCAAAGTCTTTTTCCACACGATCTAGTCTTCTTCTTTTTTTTAAATAGAGATTTGACAATTCTCGCCATAAAAAATTTGAGTACATAAAAATCCTTCGTGTGGTGTATCGCTTATTCTTATTTAATTTCAGGGTCAATGTCTATACTACAAATCAACCCATCCTCCTTTTATCAGACAAGTACAAAAATGTAATATTTCAAGTTTAGAACAAAACGCACAATAACGTAGTTTTATTCCAAACCGACAGGTCAAAAAATATTTACATAATCATGAAACGTAGTTAGTTCCATTAGATGATTTTGTTTAGAATTGCAGAGTTTACCCAATGTTACAATAAAATACATATTAAGCCAGAGCCGAGATAGCGTGAGTTGTAAAGCATAAAATTAGCATATACAACGAGGTTCGTGGCAAAATCCTACTATACCTACATACATACCTATCTTAATTTTCGATCTGTTGATAAAGAAGCTCTTTTTGCTGACGATACTTGCATTGGCATCATGCCTGTATCTTTGAAGTCTGTTCAATGACTAGAAGAGAATGAAAATTCAACTTGAATAATTTGATCTCAAAAAACAAGCAGGATCGATGTAAGAAAAAGAGTAGGTAAGGCTAAAATCTTGGCCCTTTGTGATATTTTAAATGACATGCCGTTAGTATGTAAATACAAAAAAAGAAAACCCACGAAGTTCAAAAAAGTAGGTACTGTTTGTCGCTTTCAGTCGGTACACAATTTTGTATAGCTTTTCAAACATGACGTTAAAATGTCAAGGTACAAAAGTGATCACTTATTTATGACGTTGACTGTACCTAGCGACGACTCCTGGTGGTCACATTTATGTATGAATGGGCTATAGAAAATTTTCGATTCAAAGTCAAAGTCAAAATATCTTTATTCAATTTAGGCTATAACAAGCACTTATGAATGTCAAAAAAAATCTACCACCGGTTCGGAAAAACCTCTGTTGAGAAGAATCCGGCAAGAAATTCAACGAGGTATATTTTATTAAACAGATTTACACTATTTATTATTATATGATATGTATACATCACAAATATTTAACACAACTTTATTTTTAACACAGTAGGTTCGCTATTTGAAGTGATCGCTAATGCGGATCGGAATTATTTCCAAGTATCCCTGTCCATGATATAATCATTAACTTTATAATACACCTTAGATATTAATGTCTTCTCGACAATAGATCTGAATTTTGTATCTGTTTCATTTATAATATTTTTTGGAATTTTATTATAAAAACGTATGCAATTTCCCAGATTATTTTTTAGACGTCCTGTATTTAGGTACTAGATAACATGGAAACTGTAACAGAATACAATACAATAACTCTTTATTGAACACTCACATATTCTACCATGTCAACTAAAATGTACCCATGAAAATCATAGGAATTATTTTAATTACTTACTTTTAACGGCCACAAGGCCTGAAAAATCCAACAACTGGCAAATATTTAATAATTACTTTTTACCTTAAATCTATCTCCTATCCATCTTAATTGAGACTTTGGCGTGTTTTTTTATTGCATATTTTTGATGGGATGTAGAGTTGTCACTCCACCGCCCTTACCTGCAAAGTTGATTAGAAAAAAACCCATTTTACAAGCTGATTCGGGTCTATAAAAACGCCTTCGCAAGTCGTCAAGGTTCAAGGAATTCGACCCCAAAGCCGAACCTAAAACTTTGTCGCCCTAAATTCGATTTACTGTGATGAATCATAAAAATGAGGGTAGATTTTACACCTAAATGATAAGAAGGAAGAACAAAATGTGATTTTCCCACTAACGTCGATAATCCGATGGCTACTAGAAACAGAGGGATGCTTAAAGTTCCATGAACTAAAAGAATTTCCTTGCTCACCCGCGACCTTACGATAGCATAGCATAGTTGATAGCGATAGTTGCCAGAGCCTAACAACTGGTAGCATGGTGGTGTTATTCTGAAGATGAGCTCTGATTGAGTTCGAAACTCGTCAGTGTGGTGCGGTGGTGGTGATAGATGGGTTTTTGTGATTTGTGTATTTTTTAAAGTGTGGAAGTGGAGGAACTGCATGAACACGCATATTTTGCATAAGCTTAGCTATCGTAAGGTCACGGGTGAGCAAGAAAATTCTTTTAGCTCATTCATATGGACCTCCGCAAAGTCACGCCTGATTCAATAAATTATTAAAAATTCCATCTTACAGACTGGCTAAAACCAAAAAATCGTTTCTGGGAAATTGCATACGTTTTTATAACAAAATTCCAAAAAATATTACCAATGAAACGGATAGAAAATTCAGATCTATTGTCAAGAAGACATTAATATCTAAGGCGTATTATAAAGTTAATGATTATATCATGGAATAATTCCGATCCGCATTGACGATCCCTTACTTCAAATAGCGAAAGTGTTAAAAATAAAAATTGTGTTAAATATTTAACTATTTGTGTTTGTGATATTAGTAGCAAGCAAAACAATGAATTTGGATAACGATTTTATATTAAGAAAAATAAACAAATTTGCGTGTGTCTTGTGCCGTTCTCTTAGCTCGACTGGTTCCGGCTCCTTTTGCTGCGCAGGCGGCGGTCTGGGTGACTTCACATGCTTGAGCGCGTACATGTAACTATATATCATAAGATTCCGCTGAACTGGAATATGTAAATCCCATTTTTTCCTTATCCCGTGGGAATTAACAAAAATCCTTAAAACGGTTTTTTACTATTATAATCACCTACTTCTATCTAAATTTAAAGAACCTAGTTATTATAGTTACTGAGATACGGTCACTCGGAATCGAGTATATAAATCCCGTTTTTTTCCTTTCCCGTGGAAATTTCCAAAAATCCTTCCTTAGTGGGTGCCTACATAGTATAAGGTATCTATGTGCAAAATTTCAAGTCTCTAGGTCCAGTGGTTTGGGCTGTGCTTTGATATATCAACAGTCAGTCAGTCAGTCAGTTTAGAATTTTATATATATATAGATTGTAGCGATCGTCCCATACTCTGACATGGCGCAGCCGGTGGGATCATGTCAGATTATATACTTGGGAGCAAAGAGATCGAGCCACCCTTGCAATTTTTTACGTTTCTTTTTATGTTTTTTAGGTCGTAAATGTTATCTTGAAAACGTAAAAATTAGCAAGGGTGGGTCGATTTCTTTGCTCCCAAGTGTAGGACCGGGACGCGTTAGTAATACACTAAGGTTGAGCTTAGACTGCTTCATTATAAATACTCTGTCTACGTGCATTCCTATCAATATAAAATAATTAGAGTAATTTGGGTAGTGCTCCACTGACAATCATCGCCATTTTAGGTAAGGGGCTTATTGTTTCTGGTCTAGCCCTAAAATGTGCCATCTTTTTAATATCAGTGAAACCATACAAAGCTGTCTCGTCGTCCATAAAGATAAATAGATAGGGTAAATATATACATCGTCGATCGATTCTGACGAAATTTTGACATGCATGTCATATTGTCTGTATGACATGTATGTCAAATATTGCGTCAGTGTCATTCCTGCGACGCGTTAACTTTTTATGGCTAAATGGATCGATTTGCGTTATAGATATCAGCAAACTTGCAAGTGTATACTTTCATTAGCTAAGCGCTTTCGTTTGCGCTAATACTCAGTATAAAGATAAGCTTTTGTAGGTAAACTAAATGCTTAACTTTTATCATGACCTTTCAAACCTATTCATCATCCCAGCCTATATACGTCCCACTGCAGGGCACAGGCCTCCCCTCAGAATGAGAGGGCTTGGGCCATAGTTCCTACGCGGGCCCAGTGCGGATTGGGAACTTCACACACACCATTGAATTTCTTCGCAGGTTTGTGCAGGTTTCCTCACGATGTTTTCCTTCACCGCAAAGCTCGTGGTAAATTTCAAATGTAACTCCGCACATGAATTTCGAAGAACTCAGAGGTGCGAGCCGGGGTTTGAACCCACGACCCTCTGCTTGAGAGGCGATGGGTCAAACCACTAGGCCACCACGGCTTCAAACCTATTAGCAGACTCTAATATAAATCTAAGATGTTATCTACGAACAATGCGCCGAATTAGCTCACACACAAAAGCGCCTGCCAATCTTCCCCAATCTTGATTGCTCTCAGGAAGCCCACGCTAGGAATTATTAAGCAGCTACTTGTGTTTTAATTTAAGAGAAGTTTCCCTGCCGGCCGCGCGGCCGCGTTAGGTATTCGTTTGGGATATTGCTGTCTTTATCGCTCGTGACATAAGCGCTCGCAGCCGTCCCCCCCATGCCTTCCGCAACGACGTCCGTAATTTATATATTGAGAAAGCTGTAGGCTTTTCAAGATTTGGGCGGTTGAATTTTGGGTTTCGTTGTCCTCATATTATACGAAAAGGATAGCACAGAAATCAATGATATTTTACAACCAAGATATTCATTATATTTTCTATGCCTGTGGTTTTTTCGATTTTTGTAAAATTGCTTCATTAGTCTGTAATTCTCGTGCAAAGTTGACATCTTTTTTTTTGTCGACTTTTGAGCTCCTGTAATTCTGATATTACACATTTATATGAAAATCTGAAAACCACAGGCATAGATTACGTCTAGTCCATACTTACAAAATTTCATCTATTTCTGTTGTCTAGTTTTCAAATGAGACCGGGACTACGTTTGTATGGAGAATGGAACGAAGAGACTTCTCTTAAAAGTTCTCAGCGATTGACATTTGTCTCACCTGATTTTACCTGCGCGAAGCGCTTTGTGCGTAGACCAAAACATTAACAACGTAAGCCTGGGGTCTACAACGAAATTCGAAAATCGAATAAACTTTTTCTCAAAATATATCATTTAATTTTATTCCAATATTTTTCTTATGCTTTCCCTTCTTTTTTCATTAAAAATAAACTGCAGGTGTATTTTCCCACCGAAAGTACCACAAGCTGTTTCAGACCCAATAAAAAAAAGTCCGGAGTTACAACAAAATATGTAATACCGGCCATTATTACTTGGCTGTATACGACTTGTGCCAACATTTCTATGGCCTTTTTAACTTAAAATATTTGTGACTGATTGCAGGCGCGCTAATTTATTATTGTCGAGCTAGCGCGCCTGCAATCTTTTTAACTTTTTAATTTTTCGCTGACCATAAACTATGCACTTCACCTTCTGATATGTAAAGAATAATGTCAACTTTTACGGAGATTTTTGTGAAAAATAATATTGGCGTCAGCGGGACGGCAAGATACGAAGTTAAATTTTGCGCTTCGTAGTACAGCAGGGCTACTACGAAACTCGAAACTCGAAGTTCGTATCGTACCGTCCCTCCCGCTCTCGTATTAAATAGTATAAGTGTCAGAGGGACCGCACGACACGAACTTCGAGTTTCGTTGTAGCTTGTAGCCCTACATGCATATTTATATTACAATTATTATGGCATTAAAACAGTTCCGTGTTATGTTCAAACTAAATTCGCTTTTATTTTATAATAAACTAGCTTTTGCCCGCGGCTTCGCCCGCGTGGAATTCGGTTATCGCGCGCTGTTCCCTCGGGAACTGTGCATTTTTCCAGGATAAAAACTATGTCACTCTCTGACCCTTAAACTATTTCTATGCCAAAAATCACGTCGATCCGTCGCTTCGTTTGGACGTGAAAGACGGACAAACATACACACAAACACACACACTTTCGCATGTATAATATTAGTATACATTAAATTAGTAATAGTAATACATTAAATTCCACTGATTAACACGCATCAAATTTTGATTAATAATAAAATTCACTTAATAGTCTTTTAAACAATACATTTTCAACAAAAAAAATACAAGGAAGTGTTGCTGTATAAAACACAGTAATTTGAATCCTTTACGTTGTACTATATGTTTTTATTTATTTGATAATATCAAGTATTTGTCCGACTGGCTTTAATTTAGCTTAAAATTAGAGATAGGTACTAGTCCCATCGGCGAGTAGCGAGAAGTGTTTTTAGTATGAAAATTTTATCGCTTTTGTCGCCGACCGAAAAATTTTGCATTATTAAAAAATAACTCTCTTTTCGTGCCTCTCTGGCGGTGGGATCAATGCCAAAGGCAAATATTTTATCATAGCACCACAATTAGTGAATTTGATCCCGAGATTTTTAGTATGGATGAATCCCGGGATCCCGGGATTCGTCATACTAACAATCCCGGGATTGTATTCTCTAAACAAAATACACAAATACGCAGCAATAAGAAAGGCATAAAACTCCCAAAACAAATGAAATATTTTAAACAAATGTAAAAGTGACATTCCTAATTTCACGGTAAGCACGGCACCTACATCCCTAATCCGCTAAGCCTAATATGGGAAAGCCATAAATTATACTGACAGCTTCCTGGCCTTCATTGTTAAGCTATTAATTTTAAATGACAGGTTATTGAACTTTCGATAATTTTGCCATTGCCATGTTTACATTATTTCAGTAAAATTGTATATCACACCAGCCCCAATAAGTGTGGCATGTTCACTGTTGATCAAACCCTTTTATAATAATAAAGAGAAAAAAGTAGATATATTACAGTGAGATTTTATAACCTCCACGATCAAATTATTTAGAGAAGATAGTGTATAAAAAATAAAAAATAAACTTTTTTTTTTGTTATTCAACTGGATGGCAAACGAGCAAGTGAGTCTCCTGATGATAAGAGATCACCACCGCTCATAGACACCTGCAACACCAGGGGGATTGCAAATGCGTTGCCAACCTCGAGGCCTAAGATGGGATACCTCAAGTGCCAGTAATTCCACCGGCTGTCTTACTCTCCACGCCGAAACACAACAGTGCAAGCACTGCTGTTTCACGGCAGGATTAGCGAGCAAGATGGTGGTCGCAATCCGGGCGGACCTTGCACAAGGTCCTACCACCTGCAAAAACTTAGTTGTTAACCACTCTTATATCGAATATTAATCACTCGATGCGAGCTTTCTAACAAAAGCCAAGATGAAGAAGTAAGCAGAGCCTTCATTCGAAATTGCATTGTGAAATGCATTAGGATTTTCAACATGTTTATTGTTAAGGAACAGAAATTTAGCTTGAGAAATGGAAGACAATCGCACCTTGCGTCCAGTTGAGTTGAATGTTTTGGTTGTACACCTTGTCCGTCAGTTTATACGTCACTTATTGGATTTCAATATAGTAAAAATGCATAAGGCAGACACACGAACTCAGAAAAAATAATTTGGAAAGTTTAACATGAAGGAGAGTAAAAGTTGGTCTGAACGGAACCTTTTTTTCGGAATGAATGGAACGAAATTAAGGGATGTACGAGTGAGTACTGTATGAGAGATTGGCCGATGTTGCCAGACTAACTTAAGAATGTCCTAAGCATTATCTTTACTAAAAAAAAAACTAAAATTCCATAAATGCTCGGGGATCCATAAAAATCCCGCCGAGCAATTTATGAGATAGAGAAACTTATTCATCGCAGCCTTGGCAACATTGTACATACATAGTTTAAGTGCCAATATTGTTGCATAAATATTTACGTACCATGCATATATTCCTAAGATGGAATAGTTTCCTTTACGTAATGGTCCCGCTAAGTGCTGTTGGCAGGAGTATGGAGTATGAAATTACAGCGTGCCTATCGAGATTCTCAAACAAAAGAGCATTTCAAGAAATAGATATTAATGTTAGATATTTATGTATAGATATATACAATCTATAGACAATTTTGACGTAAATCTTTGGAAATGTTATCTTACAGTGGGAATAGAGTTTACCGATTATAAATATGAATTATCTTTTAACATACAAAACACCAATGACTGACATTATAAAACAGTGAAACAAAAACTATTGAAAATAAACAATAAAAAACTATAAGAGGCTATAAAATGGTTGTCTGTCACTGATACTTACTAATATTTATGTTAAAAAGAAAATATTGTATGTTGATTGTATGTTGTTGATTGTATTGTATGTATAGTATAATCATTATCATTATATTATACTATACTGGATAAATTCAAAAATGACATGACGGATTTTCATCGAAATTTCAGCGGAACGTAGTCACAGTGAAAAACAAAAATCTGAGAGGAGGCCTATGTCCAGCAGTGGAACGTAATTTATTGCAATTGTAGTTACGAAAAATAAATGACAAAGTTTATGCTCTACCAAAATATTAAATTAATTTTTATGATTTTCGATCATACTAAAATGTAATTATGCCAAACGTTTCAAAGATGATTGAGTAGCATCCATTGCCCCGGCTTTCTTTACTCTCAATTTACCCTGTACGTAATCGAACCGAAAACAGAATATTCCGGAACCATCCAAACAATTTCCGATAAAAACAATTTCAATAATCCACGAAATTTATCCTAAAAAAAAATGCCCCGTATTTTTACATGCAAATAGAATGTCTGAAGTAAAAATTAAAAGAAGAATTCAAATAAAAGTTTATAAGTGGGAAAATTGTGGAATTGAAATGAAAGGATGGAAAACTTTTTATGATGTCTTACCTGGAATTGGGGGTTAAGATAACATTGTTACGGAAGTTGGAGTTCATCAGACATCATTTTCAACTTCCTTTATTGTTTGATCATTATTTTAACGGATTTGAGTTGAAATTTGGAATACAAAGCTGTTCTAAAGTAATAAGGTCGGATATTGACTCTCTTTATATACCCTCTTAAGTCTTGATAAAGTGGTAGTGGCGTGGTCGTCAGTTGAGAATAATTAATTAATTTAATACAAGAATTTAATTAATTTAATACAATAATTTAAAAAATTAAGTTAACAGTATATCTTGTTTTTTTGCTATGATTAGAAATGAAACACGTCGGCTGGTGTAGTAGAAAATCACTAAAATAATAAAAAATGCACCATTAGCAGTCCGAAACGAACACAATACAAACACAATACAAATATTCTTTATTGATCACCAAAAGCAGTAAAGAGACATTACAAAAATAGAAAAATTCAGGTAGACAATAGGCGGTCTTATCGCTAAAAAGCGATCTCTTCCAGACAACCAATTTCTGAGAAATTAATAAATATTAACAGACTAATGTAGGTGGCTGAGATAACAGACAGGAGAAACGTAGAATTAAAAGGCAATAAATAATAAAAACATTACAAAATAAATTATAATGAACTAATACATGAAATATATTATCTATAAACTACATATATACGAAATACAAAATATCAAAAGGCCGCATTTGTGAAAAGTAATTTAAAAAGGAAGTTAAAGGAACAATATAAACAAAAAACAAAAAGAATAGAGAAGGATCAAAAACTGGGGATTAAGTAAGTGACAGACAGTGAGCCTTTAGGAGGGCTTTAAGAATGGGAAGGGATTTCGCTTGCCTTAACGCCAAAGGAAGAGAATTTCAAAGATGAATGGCAGTCATAGTAAAGTAGTTATGATAGAATTTGGGGGAAGAAGGAGGAACGGCAAGAATAAAATTTTGTGCAGAGCGAATAGAGGACAAGAACTTAAAACGCTCTCGAAGATATAGAGGAGTTGCAGGATCGAACGTTACCGAGTACATCTGAACTTCGCCGAAACTCTGAAAATCGGTCACTTTATTTGTTGGTCCAGCACCAATTTAATCTGCTAGTCGGCAAAACATCAGTAATAACAAATTGAATCATGACCCAGGGTGGAACTATTTAATAATCAATTTCACTACGATTTCCTTGACAAAAGTATGAGATGTCAACATGACACTAGTAGCACAAAGGTTCCACCCTGGGTCATGATTCAATTTGTTCGACTGTAATACGAGTCCATTTATATTTTGCGTCGCCTAAACTAAAAAAAGCACATAAATAACCAGCTTTTAGCTTATCTTTATTAGGGACAGTTCACTCGAGTGGAACGTATTCTGCTTGAATGCTCAGTGCCCGCCCATGGAACAAATTGGGAGTCTATCATTAATACCTACCCAAATATTTCGAGTAAATGGCCACCATATTTTGTAATTAAAAAAAAAAGTTGCATTATTGTCTTTTTTTTGTATTCAAAACTGAAATTATGTAGAATTATGAAAAAATATTGTAATTAGTCTATCAGATGAGAAAACATTGGAAATTTTATGTGGTTGTCCTTTAGCAAATCAAACAAAAAATTACAAAGAAAATGAGAAACAAAGTGCGGTAATGGGGGCCCGCGTGACGTCACTCGGCGTGGCGTCAAGTACATCTTCACAAATTATTGAATTTATCAAATTTATTTAAATTTTTATTTAGCTTCATGAAAATAAAAAAATAAAATAAATAAATAATTTTAAAAATTATAAGATCTGTGTAGTTAATTTAACAGACCATGACCATTTTTATGAAATGTTATGTTGAAAAGTAACTAAGCGTATCTGAATTTGAATCTCTAAAAGTAAAAGATAGTAAAATAGTATTTTGAGCGAAGTCATCACTTTTCCTACATAAATCGATATTGTGCATTTTGTTTACCTTTGTCTTTTACCGACAAAAGACATGATGTAATTCAACAACTTTTCACACACCTCTCACTGTTTTATGCACTTGTGTGGCACGCACTGACACGTTTTATTTGCACGCCATCTAGCTTCGAGTGGGGGCAACTGCTGCTCATCACAGAGCCCGAAGCGCAAGTCAACGTTGCCGGCAAATCGTCGTGTCTTCTAATGATGAAGAGCTTAGCCAACTATTTGAAGAAAGAAGAAATTATCTACACACCCTGGGATACAACGTCTGATGCTGGCTTGAATTACACCGAAAACCTCAAATTAAACCTCGGCTACAAGTACACAAGTAAGTTTAGTTTTAATTAGCCTCTAAGTTATCACTAACATACACGTTTTGTCGGTAAGTTTTTATCACGGTAATAAAACGACTAACTAATAAACTTTTTAAATACTCCGTGTACCAGGTGTTCTTAGTACAAAAATATAGATGGCGCTGTTTCGTTCCGCTACCCAACGCTAGATGGCTCTGACTTCAAATTCACAACCCGTTTAGCTCTACTGACCGGCAGATGACGCTAGTGTTTACAAACTTCGTTTCTCTCGACAGATACGGATGGAACAAAGTGATGCTTCTATACGATACGCCGTCGTACGAGTCTTTAGTTGGAAGTACAGGGGGCTTCTTGTTAGCAAACAATATTCACATGTTCATGCTATTCCAAGGCATAGACGTTCACGGACGAGAATTGCAACCCTGGCAGACTTACGAAGAGTTGCTATTGCAGAGTATAGGGAACGATTTCGCGAGTGAGTTGCAGTTTTACGTGAAGTTCTTGGTTTAAAAGGTTGCACTGTTTAATTGCACATGATTTTTAACACGTTTGGTTTTATGTTTCACCTGGGGCTAGCATCTACATAGTGTCAAAAAAATCCTGTACGATGATTCAACCCATATTTAGCTACTCCATTACTAATGATACAAGTGGAAAAACTCCAACTTTTCCATTTGAATCGCATTAGTAATCAGTAGCCTTAATGTGATTTAAATTATCGTCCAAGATTTTTTAACACCATGTATGTATAAATATCAGATTTGACAAATTCAACCCTTAGCACCGTCTGGGCTAGAAATTCGGCCATGCGCGAGTACTCGCGCAACGATGGTCCCATACTTTGCAGCTATGAACATCAGTATTAGGAGGGCCTTGCTCACAAGCAAAATTTAAGTAGTGTGGAGTCATTTTAAATTGTTTACAGACGTAAAAAGTTAACATTTGTAAATTTTTCTTATTGGATGAGTTGTGGGTTACCTTCTACCAAATTTTCAAGTATCTAGGACAACTGGAAGTACCTTAATTATAGCTTTCGATTTCCCGGAAATTTGTATGGAAACTTTTTCAATGACTGTATCTTTTGATTGCCTTGAATTAAAAGTTATTTTTTTCATTGCTCCAAAGATTATCAGAATAAGGTCTGCTGAAATTGCTATGACATAATTACTGAATTATCTGACATTAATTTCGGACTACTTCATACATTCCTGAGAAAAGGGGCCTTGACAGACAGACGGGCAGACGAACAAGAAAGTGATCCTATCAGGGTTCCGTGTTTGCCGACTTAGGCACGAAACCCTAAAAGTAATAGAAAAAAGAGCCAAGAAGATCTAATAGATTGCAGGTGGTAGGACCTTGTGCAAGGTCCGCCCGGATTGCTACCACCATCTTGCTCGCTAATCCTGCCGTGAAGCAGCAGTGCTTGCACTGTTGTGTTTCGGCGTGGAGAGTAAGACAGGCGGTGAAATTACTGGCACTGGAGGTATCCCATCTTAGGCCTTTAGGTTGGTAACGCATCTGCAATACCCCTGATGTTGCAGATGTTTATGGGCGGTGGTGATCTCTTACCATCAGGAGGCCCACTTGCTCGTTTGTCATCCAGTAGAATAAAAAAAATAAGAGTTGACCCTCTTTTTGGGTTTTTGGCTTGTGTGTACAGTACAGCCTATTATGTAAGAGAATTTATACGAATACATTCATGTTTGTAGACTGCAATGAGACGATGCTAAAGCATAGTTAAATCATCTATTATTGTATTGATGTCAGTCGCAGGTGTCGCTCGCACATTATGCACAGCACATGATGCATTCATACAGCTCCTTGGTTTATTAAAAAGGGGTTTTAACTCGTTTCTATAAAATTAAGCGCCAGAATCGAAATATATCGTATCTCGCTCACTAGGCGACTTTGTGCTGTAAGTTTTTTAAAGAAACATTTTTTTTGTATAATACTATGAAGCAATAGCTCGCCATCCGTTACAAAACAAACGGAACTATCAATGTTTGAAATAATAATATTATTTGTCTTGCAAACGTCAGACTATATATATCACAAATGCGACTAAAAACATTAACATACATTAAAGCTATATAACAATCTTCAGTCGGCGCAGATGCTCCAAACAGCCTCACCCTCGTTATTATCGAATCCTTCTCGCATACAAAAATATTTTAATTTCACGAAACCCAAGAATTCCGATCTGATTGATCAATAAACTCATCGAAAATCAAACCAATAAATGCCGTAAATTACAAAGTTAAAAATACCAAAAAAATCATAAATCTGACGACGTCTAAGGTTTGCAAGTTTTTCTCCTAATTTCCCTATGCCTATGTATGTAGGTGTCCCTTGTTTTACCGACAAACTTCACATCGAATATCATTTCATCGAAAACGTTTCATGGAAAATTTGGTTCTAGTATTATCGTTTGATGGAATTTTGTTTCGAGACCAGTTCATTCCAATTTTTATTATTTCATTGAAAAACTGCTGTTAGGAATATTATTTGGCAGATGATTCGTTTTGCAACAATTTTAAATGACATAATTACAAAATAGCGATGTTAATTTCTACGCAGTTTTATTAAGTACAACACATTGTAAAATAATCGACAACACGTACAGTCGAGGAAACTGAGCTGTTACTAGGGTAGAACCTTTTCATATTTTTAGATAGATGTTAGAACCGCTACCAGAAAAGTAGGTGAGGTTAGGTTAGAACTGTGACCCTCGCACAATCGAACTGATACCAGAAAAGTACTGTAGGTTAGGTTAATTGCAAAATAACTCATATTCATGTCATTTTACGTGAGGTAAGTTTTATGTTATTAAAAAAATGAAACAATAAATTACGAAACGTTTTCCGTGAAATAATACAACTATACACTGAATCATCGGACAATTAAAAATATATGAATTGAAATTACTTGTAACGACAATTCCACGAATTGAATTGTCGATGAAATGAAAATACTTGAAACGTTGACTTTGAAATAAAATTCGATTATTTAAGCGTCGGTAATTTGATGATAAACCCTATGTATGTGTATAAATGAAGATTAAATTGCCCAATGTATACATATATAAGTGAATAAGTTCTTAAAGGCTGTACAGTCACCGGCACCAATTATCTGACACAACAAAGAGTGCAAAAATATCTGAAACGACTTAGTTTTGAGGCGGGGCCGGTAGGACGCGGCAGATATTTTTGCACGCTCCGATGTGGCAGAAATTAATTCAGGTGGCTGTACTTATTAATTTTTTAGGGTTCCGTAGCCAAAATGGCAAAAACAGAACCCTTATAGTTTCGCCATGTCTGTCTGTCTGTCTATCCGCCCGCGGCTTTGCTCAGGGACTATCAATGCTAGAAAGCTGTAACTTTGCACGAATATACCTACGAGTATATCTAAACTATGGCGACAAGTTAGTATAATAAAAAAAAAATTTTTTTTAGAGTACCTCCCATAGACGTAAAGTGGGGGTATTTTTTTCCATCCAACCTTGTAGTGTGGGGTATCATTGGTATAGGTCTTTTAAAACCATTAGGGGGTTGCTAATACGAATTTTCATTATTAAAAATATGAGCGTCCCCCCCCCTCTAAAATCTAAAACGGTGGGTGGAAAGTTTTGAAACACACATTTACAAGGAAAACTATAACGGTTAAGTTTTCTTGAGAATTATTAGTAGTTTAAGAGTAAATAACAGCCTAAAGTATACAATATGCCTAAACTTGGAATATTCCGTACAAAATACGAAATCATTAGAAAAATATTACTTAATTTTTTCGTAATGGCTAAGGAACCCTATTTCGGGCGTGTCCGACACGCTCTTGGCTGGTTTTGTTATTGTTTGTATGAAAGAAAACGTTCTCATTGTTTCTTTGGGTAGTCGCGTAAAGAAAATAAAAAGAGCGAGCGAGAGCGATTTGTTGCATTTTTATCGTCCTTTTTTTTAATAATTTCCCAGTGCCGTCAGTATTTTAAACTCTAGCGAAGTAGGTAGTTGTTTTGTACGCGTAAACTTGAGACTCGATTTGTGGTATTAAATTATGTCTCCTAAACGCCCGGGTAAATCCACAGATGATATTAACAGATATCACGAATAACCTTAGGGCCGTCGTTGATTTAAAAATAATATTTTACATTTGTTGATAATATTCATCAATGTCGTTTTTTCTTATTTTATAAATTGTGTATTGAACTCAATGCCATTTTACAGTATTTTATTTAATTTGCATTGTTTATAAGATTTGTAATCAAATTTAACGTCATTCTATTTTTTCATATTTCATATGGGTTGAAATGCTTTCAGCCTGGGTCTTCGAAATCTGCCTGTGAGTAAATAAATAAATATCTCAACTACATTGTCTACTGTCTTGTAGTCAAAAAAAGGTCGTAAGTATAATTTGTTTTATAAGCAACCGAGTAAACTCAACAAAATCTAAAATGTTTTAAAGACGAAAACGATTTTCGGATGGCCCAACAGGATTTTCTTATCCCTTTCCAACTAATTAAAAAAATCTTAAAGGTCGTAAGTGTTTTGAGTTGTCTGTTCTACCAAGGGCTGTGGGAGAGATGTTCATTTTGTAACCCACAATGTTGCCCGCTCAGCCGCGAAACAGTTTAGTAAATTAGACGGGAAAACGAGTTTCATTTTAATTTAATAGAGCATATATTTTATTATATAAAAGGAGTTTATAACTTTATTGCTACCACGATCTTGCTTGCTAATCCTGCCGTGAAGCAGCAATGCTTGCACCGTTGTGTTTCGGCGTGGAGAGTAAGACAACCGGTGAAATTACTGGCACTTGAGGTATCCCATCTTAGGCCTCTAGGTTGGCAACGCGTCTGCAATAGCCCTGGTGTTGCAGATGTTTATGGGCGGTGGTGATTTCTTACCATCAGGAGACCCACTTGCTCGTTTGCCATCCAGTCGAATAAAAAAAAAAAAACTAGTAGGATACAAAAAGATCTGATGGATGATATTTATGTAGGTTTCTGCTACTTATTAATGTACAAGGTAGAAAAAAAATTAAACCATCCGAGTTAAAAATGTAATTTTTCTTTAAATATATCTCGCTAATTTTGTAAATATAAAAATGTGCGTGCGTGCGTGCGTGTGTGTGTGTGTGTTGGTTACTCCTTCACGCTAAAACGTCTACATGGATTTCGATGGAATTAAGATAGTATATAGCGTAGATAGCTGGATATTAAGAACAATACATTACATAGACTACTTTCTTCCCGATTTCGACTGATAAAATCCTAGGCTAGTGGGATCTCCCCTTATAGGTACATACATAAAATCGTAAAATTTCAACCGCTAGGTTTAGGGGCTGTTTCACCATCCATTGATTAGTGTTAACTGACGGTTAAATGTGATGCCGTCTCCGTCTATTCGAACAAAACAAATAGAGACGGCATCACATTTAACCGTCAGTTAACACTAATCAATGGATGGTGAAACAGCCCCTTAGAGTCTTGTAATTTGGCATGGCTGTTTCTAGTACAAAGTCAATGAAGACCACGATATAGTTTTTGGCAATTCCTACGGTTAAGTAAAATCCTGGAGTTCAATTTAATTGTTGGATCTATGATTTAAGTCTAGTGAGTTTTCTGGAAAAACAAAGAACAGGCTGCTCATAAAAATATTGTGAAAAAAGATATAATAACAACAGTTTTGCGGCCAAGCCGATTCAGCAGTGACCGAATTAGGTAGAAGTAATGTACCGAGGACCGAGAGACATCAACTCGCGAACTAGCTTGGTTTTATACAGTTAACAGTTCAAAAACCGGGTTAATTCGGGATCTACTTACACGCTAAACGTTTATTCTGTATGTTGGTGGCAAAGGGCACTTTTACATGTTACTCTTTTATACTAAATAGCAGTGCTGCAGCAGTTCGAAAAATAATATCATGTAAACTCCAAAGACCAAGAAAATCATAATTATCAAAGGTTGTGTGGTCAAATCCAACAACTCAATCTAATAATTCGTAAACTTTGTATTTAAACTTTTACATAGTGTTCTTTTTTTCAACAGTCAACTATTTTGACTTTTCAAGTTTGATCACGCAACCCTCTAGGTATTGTTACACTCATAATACCTCTATATATCGCTATAATAATAATATGTTACATTTTACCTATTTTGATGTCCGCTACCTTTTTCATTTACGTTTCGCTCTTAGAAATTAAATTACCTACTTCTCTGAAACAGCAATAATTATCAATATTATTAAATCAAGTGACTTTCCATCCACAAATCTACGTTCACTTAGATATCATCTAAAGATCCCTTTTCAAGTAGAAAGTCTGTATCAATAAATACCAAACGCCTTCCGCCCTTTATACAAACATAAGTGCTTATGCCTGCTGTGGTTCTATAACACTGGCCTGTGCCCATACTTTAAAATATTATCTGTTAGGTACAGTACCTAGGTCGGCTCTGTTAGGTATTGTTGAGAAATGAGACTTCTTACATGGTATCAGATGTAATTGTTGCCAAATTCAGACTCCAGCAATGTATGTGTATTCAAACGGTATATTTTCGATGTATGTATTCAAACTTTTCTATTATGATTGAGTTTTCTAATCAGTTCGTCGTATTTATGAGGCAAAAACTGTTTAATTTTAAGGGTTTAATAAATATTTTTCATTTTTTTTTTCATTTTCAAGATGGTAATGAAAACTTATAACAACACACACTGAAAAACACCGATTGAATACAGAACTTCGCCACACATAATGCTGATTTGTGATAGGAAGTACAGCCTGGAAAATTTCGATATTTAGACAAGTAGTAGGCCCATGTATAGTTCATTCTAAGAAAAAAATCTAGAGGTGTCACTCCTTCACAACCACATAAAAAAATGCGTCTTTTTTATTTGATGTTTTTTTAGATGATAACTAGTTTTAGTTTTTTGGGTGGCGATTAAAATCTGTATAAAGAACATAATTTTTTAATTTGAAGTAAATTGCTGGAATACTGGGACATCCCAAGAAAAAATACATTAAAAGAAATCCTTAAAAAAATCATAAGTAAGTCAAACACTGTCGGAAATAGGATGAAAAATTCTTCACTATAAGAGGTACTCACAAAAAATACCCTAGCCCAACTTACTATAGAAACCCGACTATGAACCTTTGGAAATAATTATAAATTATACTTGTTCGTTCCAAAACTCCTGTCGTAGGACTGATGAACGGTGGAGCAGACGAGTCCTCGAGTGGAGACCGTGGACGGGAAAATGTAGTGTAGGGCGTCCTGAGGCATGGTGGACGGACGACCTTAAGAGGGCGCAGGCGGCGAATGGATGCGAGGGGCTGAAGACAGTGTTGTGGCGCGCCATTGAAGAGACCTATGTCCAGCAGTGGACTGCTGTAGGCTGATGATGATGATGTTTCAAAACTATATACGTAACATTATTTGAATCATGGCTTACGTAGGCATTGCAAAATCACTAACCTATTTACCTGAGTCTCGCTCGTGCTCAAACTAGAAAACACGCATCTTCCAGAGATAATAATAAATAATTGATTGATTAATAATAATTGTTTTGCTTTACTTATACTGTACTATAAGTAGTTTACATACATACATACATAATACCAAACTTCATCGAAATAATTAGAATTATTTCCGAGATATCTGATATAAACAAATATTTAAGGATGGCCCATCTAAATGTGTTAGATTTACATTATAGTCGTATAATTTTTGTGCTATCCAAAACCGAAACTCGACATCTTCGTCATGTCGACGGAGCTACATTTTCAAATTTTATTTAACTAAGCCACCGAAAGTTTTCAAATATTTCATTATTCTTTTGGCGCAGGCTAGTCTAATGAAGCCACGCTTAAACCCTTTAGTTGCCAAGCGGGAACCTTTCGCAATGTCTCGTTCACGCCAGTTTGAACTCGGCAACTTCAGATTTATGTCGCACGTGCTAAAGTTACTTGGAAACTAGTTGACGTTTTAAGCCCTTATTTTTGGGTTCCTTAGTCAACTAGGAACCCTTATAGTTTCGCCATGTCCCATTTTCCCCAAAAAATCTTCTCAGACCACGTAACCATAGTCTGCTTGCAGTACCAAAGACTCGTACTGTGTCTCATCGTAATTCCGCTGTTATTCAGGCACTAACGTGTTTTAACCCCCTTCTGTCATCAGCACCTATCTGATCTACCCTTTTTTCAAGTCGATGGGTCGGGCTTTGTCGCATAATGTCTGAGTTTTTCTGAGGCGATGGATCGAAGTGGAGTAAGTATTTAGCTGCTTACATTAATTGAATTTTTACAGTGAATTGGCTTACAGCTGTAATACTGTGTAATTTTTTTTTTACTTAATAAATAAATAATATATAACGGCTAAAGGCGTGGATAAAATGCATACAATGACTCACTATGTGTGCGAAATGATATATATTTTTTATTTTTCAACCAATGCCGGCAATAAAGTACTGGCGTTACTCCCCCATAAACATTTGAAAAGAAGCGTATCTTTTACAGATTTAATTTCGTGCACGTAATGCTCTATAAAACTCTAAAAACATGTCAAACCCTTTAATCCAAGCAATAAAGTTCAACATCCAATGAATTTTCCAGCAAAAGGTTATTTTCGAGATGACTACAGCTCCTTATTTTTTTGTCATTGAATTTGTCCTAAGGAACAAGGAGAATTTTATGAACACTAAAATCTTTATATTGAGACGAAGTTTGAGTTCTAGTTTTATTGCTTTAGTTCTCATTATTTCATCCAAAAAATATAACAAAGGCGACGACAAATAATATCGTATTATGAATTTGCTAAAAGATCATGCAAATTTTAATCTTACTGTAAAAGTTACAGACACTTTCCTTTTATCATCATCATCATCATCATAATCAGCCGCAGTACGTCCATTGTTGGATATATTTAGGCCTCCGTTAGATATATCTTTCACTAAACGTAATAATATTGTTTAGTGCAAAAGATGTGCATTATGATTGTAGATATTTTTTATTTTTTTTAAATAATAATAACACTTTATTTACAAAATACGAAAAAAAATGACAAAATACAGACAGGCATATTATATTACAAAAGTTACAAGTGCAACATTCAAAATAATAATGCAGCATAGGCCCACTAAATCAAAATATATTTGTTTATGTTGATCCATTGAACAAACCATCCTTTTTTTATTCGAATATAATAAGAATACAAGGTGTCTCTGACCATAGGGCTTTAAATCCAGGGTTCGATTCCACTCACATAACTGAGCTACTTTTGTTCTGCTACTTTTCAAAAATATGACCACTGTTTCATTTTTTTTATAAAAATTAAACGTAACTTTTAATATATGCGATACAAAACTAAATTGACGGCACATTGATAAATGTTTATCTTAGAGATGTCAAATTAATGTCAAAAATTTTTTCAAGGCCCCCGTACTAAGACACAGTGATAAAAGCCATGTCTAATACACTGATTTAACAATTAGAGCACCCGCAGACTTACAATAATTTCAAGTTGGCCAACTAAATTGTAATAGACCAGTAATTTAATGATAGCCCGCACATTTATCCAACTAAATTACTACTGTATTGGTGTACAGTGCAATTTAGTTAGCCAACTTGAAATTGTAAGTCTGCGGGCCCACTTAAACTTTGAGGATCAAAAAATGATCAACATTTAAGTCAGTTTTTTGAAAATGTTACAAAACAAAAGTAACTTGGTTTTGTGAGTCGAATAGAACCTTGAATTTAAAGCTCCCTGAATAAGACCTTGATGCTAAGCAACTTATAAGAAAGAAAGAAAGAAAGAAAAGAAGAAAAAAGTATATTTTGCTCTAAAAGTACCACTTAAAACTAAAACTAGAACTAAGGAGAGTAGTGAGTAGTAACTAATTAGTGTAAACTTCTAGTAGCCTCATAAAATGAAAACAAAAGCCAATACGAGTCGATATGAATCTTTCAAAATAAACCCTTACACTATTTTCGCTACTATATACTGCTTTACGTAAGACATATTGCTCTTCACAAATGTAAATAAATGTTGGGGGCTGAAAAGAATCTCTGCCTTATGATCCGGGTATCGGACCCGTGATTTTGCCCGTCATTACTTTCTGCTGATGCAGGGACCTTTCATGATCGAACTACACAGCTTTCGTTCAGCAATATTTTATTTCACAGATCTTTTACAAGAAATAAATACCTTGTACAGAATCAATATATTTTTGAACTCCCACCTGGCTTGTAGGCGACGTTGTTACTACTAAAGTTCGCAAATACACTGAAAAAAAAAGGATAGCTGAACTAGCTAGGCTACTTGACGTTTAGCCTAAATTTACTAACCAAACCAAACCAAAATAATGCTAATATTGCAAAAACTGTTGGTAAGACATCACCTAACTTTATTTACTAGTAGGCCTTAGTTTTGTAGTCACTCAAGTTATATTACAAGCAACATTATTTTTTTGTTACTGTTAGCAAAATTTTTTTTTCAGTGTGTACCTATACATTTTCAACCACGTGACACTAAGTCTCTAACTAAGCCAATATACATATGAAATGTTATAGCGTCACAGCATAAAAAAATACTGCAGTGCTATCTATAAACGTGGTGCCCGTAAAGGTTTTCATTATAATTTACGATACGAAACAACATCAACGCATTACTTCGTGCAGCATCTCACGAAGGATGAATTGCCTGTAAATTATTTAAATTTCCAAGCTTAATATCTTAAAGCAGACGCAAATACGCATTTTTTCACGTTTCTCTCGCAATGTTTCTCTTGCAAAAGGATAATAAATATACCAATAATCCTCGAACATAAAACAAGAGGTATGTAGGTGTACCCGGAAAATCCAAGATGTACCTGTGAATTAAGGATAACAGCAAGACCAGAATATCCCTTACTGCTTGAGTTTTTCTGAGTAGGCATCTTAATGACAATTTAAAATATACCTGTGCCATCACGAAGACGCGTGATTTTGTCAAAATTAGACATTAAATTCATGTAATTAAAACACGGCACGCGTCATCGTGCTAAACCTTTACCTCATTTTAATTTGAAATGTTTTATGAGCTTCCTAGTGAAGTTAACCTCTCGTATGCCAGAGGAACTAAAAGTACCTACTGATTCTAGTCTCATTGTTTGTTAGACAAATTCTGTTAGATTGAAATTAAAAAAAATAGCCTTAATTTGCACGTTAAATTTGTCTTAAGCATCACCATCATCATCCCAGCCTATACACAGCCTCTTCTCAAATGCATAACAGGCCTCTCAGAATGTATCGCGTCTTAGCTAGCATAAGTACCAGGGGTTAAATCGTGAACGTGAGTTGGATCTTAAGAGCGTTTTCAGAATATCCGATCCGATATCGGTATCGGATGCCGTTACCTACATCGGGGCAAGTAAAATGTATGAAATATCTACCTGTTTTTCAGATAATCTGAAAACGCTCTTAAGATCCAACTCACGTTCATGATTTAACTCCTGGAACTGTTACCGGTTATAGTTACCGGTTTTACGTTGATTAATTAAATTATGTTGTCTACTACTAATAATTGAAATCAGTGGTGAGCTAGTG
>NC_133491.1:4808588-4827262 GCF_025370935.1 Choristoneura fumiferana
CGACATGGAAATACGACCCTGTTTTTCGTGTACGGCCATAAGAACTCATGTCATGGTTCTAGTTTTCTTTAGTTTCGGACGGTAAAGATGTCACCATTTCGTCAGTGTGTGCCCGTTTGGGGAATAGGACGAATCCATCTCTTCGCGTCTGTGGTGTCGTAAAACGACTGTTGACCGAAGGAGATCCTGTACTTCTTGTCAAGAATCTGAATGCGTACCAGCTCGGTGCCAGGCGGAACTTTGTGCTACTAATGTCATGTTGACATCCATACATCTGCCAAGATATATGTGCAATCCATACTAATACTATAATTGTGAACGTATGTGTGTTTGTATGTTTGTCCGTCTTTCACGTCGAAACGGAGCGAAGGTTTAACGTGATTTTTGGCAGGTAGTTTATGGGCCAGAGAGTGTCATTGGCTACTTTTTATCCCGGAAGAATGTACAGTTCCGAGAGAACAGCGCGCGATATACCGAATTCCACGCCGACAAAGCCGCGGCAAAAGCTAGTTTGATTATAAAAAGGTTCACCCTGGTACGCGTTTCAGTTTCCTTGATTGTACTTACAGTAATTGGTACGAAGACAGCTAGACTAAGCACTCTAGACTGAGTTTTAGCAAACATTTTTTTTTTTTTTTTTTATGTCTTTTATACTGCGAAGCCAAGCTAGCCAAACATAATAACGCCGTCACAAAGAGAAGTGCCATACAGGTCTTGATTTGTCTTTGATAACGGAAATACACTTTAAACTTGAATCTTTTTCATCAACAAGCAATTTCAAAGCAAGCAACGTTTCAGAATTAGTCATCACGAACGATACAAACTGCGAAGTAATATGGCATGTATAGTATATACAGGAAAAAAGGTTTAATATTGAGCCAGATAAGAAATGATGTGCTGATAAACAAGAGATTGAAAACGTGCCCGCCATTTGCTGTGGCGGCATATAACAAGTACGTGGTTTACATAACATTTATATTTACTAATATTTCTCACTATGCGACGTTGCGACAGTAAATAAAATTTTAACAGTATAACAAAAACAGCAATAGCATTTGTGGGAAAAATAACACTTAAATCAAAAAGGGGTTAAAATAGTCTCTAGTGAAGGAGTCCAAAAGTCGTAAAGTGACTATATGACTTTCCAAAAAATTAAGTCTTATTTAAGTTAAAAAGTTAAACTTCAAACGAAAAGATTTGAAGATTGGCAAAACAAATGGTAAACTGCCTGACTGCTCCATCATCAGACTCTGAATATATTCTTCGTCAAAGTACACTCTAAAGTTGCTGATATATTTCAGCATTATTTTGTAAAAGAACATCGAGCATTCGCGGTTTTCTAATTTGTTGATCTAAACAACGAACAGAGCCAAGTATAGAACTTGGTAGAAACATTTACAACAACAAACAGACGTGGCGTGCGGGGCGTGCGGAAAGCGCGGATGGAACGAAAATAATTGTCGACTTGATAAAATTTTGATGCAAAATAATTAGGTTACGTTTTTCGTTTGTGAATGCTCGCTAAAAACGCTCCTGTTATTTTTGTAAACTATTTAATGCCTGAAATAGTAACATTCGGTGGAATGTTTATTACTTATTGAAAAATTCTGTCTACTGTGGCGTAAGACTGTGCTGAAATAAATGACAAGTGTCACAGACGGCCAAATGTACTTATTCCTCTATAATATCAACTCAATAGTGAAGGCAATAGAGGCTTTGATGTAAGCAGTTTTAAAATTGCATTGGCTAACATGTGTACCGGAATTTCAATATTTCATCTAAGACATGCATTGCTTTGCAAATAACTAAAATTAAAATTAGTTTCGACTCTATTCAAGAAATGATAAAGTTCAAGTTGCTGTAACGAGAACATATAAATAGAATGAACTAAGAAGAATTTGATGCGTACTTACTCCTTTCTTTGCTTTTAAATAAGAAAATGCAAAAAGTATTTTTAATATACGAATTAATATACCTCTTAAAAGAGGTGTTCACATTGTTTATTAAAAATATTAATAACCAGCGAAAATAAAATTCATGCGTGACATTATACGCAATTACTTAACTGTTTATTAACCTGTCCACTCCCAGAGGCACAAATTTGTGCCCAAATTCCTTTGATCCTGTTATCCTGGGAGATGACAGATTAATTAAGTGTAAAACTTTTGAAAGACGTGGTAAGCTCATAAACAAAACCATTAGTAGTGTGCCAAAAAAATGTAATAAAAGTTATTTTCGAAAAATAAATATAAATAAGAAAATCAGTCAATCAAATCAGCCCACATCCACCCACTGCTGGGTAAAGGCCTCGTCATTTTCACGCCACTTTGCCCGGCCCTATGCTAATAAACTGTGTGGTTGGTAAACTGCGGATATATAAAATAATAAGATAATACAAAATATTTCAGCATTAGTTTACAAAACAATACATTATAAAATTCAAAATGTTTTTTTTTATGGATGGCAAACGAGCAAGTGGGTCTCCTGATGGAAAGAGATCACACCGCCCACAGACATGTAATACCAAGGGGATTGCAGATGCGTTGCCAACCTAGAGGCCTAAGATGGGCTACCTCAGTGCCAGTAATTTCACCGGCTGCTTACTCTCCACGCCGAACGCAACAGTGAAGCTCTGCTGCTTCACGGCAGATTAGCGAGCAAGATGGTGGTAGCAATCCGGGCGACTTGCGCAAGGTCATACCACCTGCAAAAACTATTCAAATGTATAAAAATAACGACAGAGCGATATAATTGATAGCTGAGTGAGGACGCGTCTTAATTTGACGTTTTATTTCAAACTGTATACACCAACTACCAACCATTTGGCTCAAGTCATGCAAATACAGGACTTGTAGAACATCCAATTTGGAATCAAATCCCCAGATATACAGATGCACACATTTTAAATTAAACGCAGAAAATGAACAAAAACATGCCTTATTTCAAGCCAGCTTGAGTTTAAAGTTGTGGTAAAACTTCAACTTCTCTTCGCCAAAGCTGGGGACACACTAGCGATGTTAAGTGTTACGCAATCTTTCGTAATGTATTCAGGGTTTTATAAAGGTTTAAAAAAGATGGAAGGATTTATTCTATTCTTGAACTCAGTCGAAGGAACCGGGTTATGAAGTTACTTTTTGCAAGATTTAGCAGACTTAAACAACAAAGTTTAATAAATTGCTTTAAGTAATTGCGAATCTAATTGCGTGGATTAAATTTTGTTCGCGTTTTAGAAATAAAATTGAATTGTTTAAATTAAATTGTGAGTTAGTAACGAGGCTTATTAAAATGTTCTTTCAAGTTATTTTGCCGCGAGGTACAGCTTTTTTCAATTCTGGTAACATTTGCTTAACCGCCACAAAGGTAGGTACATTTGCACATTTACTTGTACCATCTACATTTATAAAGAGTTAATATTTCTAGTTTAAAGCAAAGCCAGTGTTTTAACTTTGACTATTTAAATATTAGGATCGTGTATTTGAACCCGGGCTAGCACTTTCTAACTTTTCAAAAATTCATTGTGCAAAATCAAATCATTATACAGGGTGGTACAAACGATGATCCTTTACTTAAACCGGTTGCTAAAAACTGAACAACTTTCACCGAGGAACATAGGTCAAAAATGATTTTTTTTCGCCTTTCCATAGTAAGTTGGTCAGCTAACCAATACATTTTGTATGGGAGTATGAATTATTATTATTTTCGTTTTTCGACCCGGTAACAGCCGTATGACGTCAAGTTTCATACAGTGTTTTTATCTAGATTATAGATAATCACTAACAACTTATTGGCCTCTTTAGTTTACGGATATTTTATTGACACTTGAGACGGCCAGTACTTATTTATAAAAACACCCCATATGTCAATTTGCGTCATAATGACGTCACCGGCATCAAAGTTTCGCTCCCTGACCATGACTTTTTATTGAACGATTCGCAAACAAAACTGCATACCTGAGAATCAGTTTTGTAAATTGTGAAGTACTTATTTCGTATTGGGCTCGTGTGAGAACTGCAGCCCGTGGTCTCTAATTTTGTCATTTTGAAAGCAGAGCTGGAGCCCAATGGGGCGTTAGGCTTACGTTGTTGTCACAATCAAATCAAACAACACTGCTTGTGGGGCTAAAGATTTTGATCTTTGTATAATTTTATATTCGGATTGTTGCCTGCAGCTAGGTTTCACTACCGTACTTCGCGCAGGCGTCAGTCATTTCATCCTCACCACTTGATGATTGGCAATCTAGCACCGTCCGCTTTAAGCGAAACCTTTTTCCACGCATAACTAAAGTATGGAACCATCTTCCTGGGACAGTGTTTCCGGAGTCGTTCAACCTAGGGATATTTAAAAAACGCCTATCAGCTCTCAAAGGGCCGGCAACGCACCTGTGATACCCCTCTTGTTGACAGATGTAAATGGGTGGCGGCGGTTGCTTCCCATCGGGTGACCCGCTCGTTTTCCCCCTCTTATATTAAAAAGTAAAATTTAGTTCTTGGTTTGTCAAGAACTAAAATTACACAGTAATTTTCATATTTCCTTCCGTGTGTCCCATGTCTATATGTGTTTTCACGTATGCATATTCACGACAACCTAGACCTCATTGCGCTTATATTTTACTAACAACCAAGGATCAGCAAAAGCTGGTATTTAAATCCCATCACATCTTGATCTTTCACGGGAAAGTAAAAGCTAGCCACAAAGGGCCAGGTGCAACTGGACTTTAAATCTCCAGTGCCGTAAGATCCGTGATTCCAAAGAAAATGGTTGTGTTCAGAGGTCAATAGAAACTGGACTTGTAAATAATGCAGTAGGTAGCGGATATCAGTTAAAACGCATTGTGCTGGAGATAAGGCGAACATTTGGATATGGTTTGTTCTGTGGGAGTTTGGGAATAAGGCTGCGACTTGGTATGAGAGGAGAGAACAGCGTAATTAGATAACAATGGTGTCTAAAGGAACATGGCAGGGCCATCTTGTACCCTTGGAATGTTTCTCAAGTCACAACACAACTTTTTGCAATCAGTCGTACCCACGTCGTACCCATGACTCAAAAATAGGATTATTATAAGTTTGACGCTAGTGTGTGTCTGTCTGCATGTCTATGTCATCGTAGCACTTATAGATGGAGCGGTTTTTAGCTATGTTTCATTAAAATGGGTTCTCCCGTTTTGGAAATATTAAACTGTTTACATATGTGGGTAAACTTAGAAGTGGGCCTTACAATTTATGAGTAGATCATAATCCTTCAGTCTCGGATTAAACGTATCAAGAGCACTGTTTCCCTCAGCTGTATCAATATCGTAGATACCAATTACTAGATTTCTTACTTTGAAATGACAATGTTGAAGGTTTTTGAACTTTTATTTATTTTTGAACTTTTTTATTTTTAAACTTTTTTAAACAATATAGGCTTGCGTTTGGCCACAATTACGCCTGATGGAAAGCGAGGATGAGGCCTACGATGGAGCACGCTTGCCTAGTAAATGCTCATTCACCCTGGACTTAAAAGCGGTCAAATTGTAGTGTTCAGGTACCACAGTCGCAGGCAGGGAATTCCACTCCTTATTGATTTATTAGCCCTTCTTATGCATCTTGTATTCACCAACAGATTAGTTATGATCTTATTCTATTTCTGCCCGCCTCCGCTTCCTCTCTGCTGTCTCAAGGCCCTAAGTTATCACGGTCAAACGCTTTCCACCATTTTATTCCAGAATCGCTCCTATACAGTTGTCATACAGTTAAAATTAAATTGACCAAGTTTATGCTAATTCCCAAGTTACAGTTCTAGTTGAGTTCTAGCTCTTGTAGTTGTTAGACGGTCATTTTAGTTCCCATCCACTCGGGAGTTCACTTCGGAGGTTATACTTTACTGTTTTACCGTATCTTCTGAGTTTACCCTTTTCACCACCGTACTATAGTGTCAAGGTTAAAAATATACATTTTTCTACTTTGTCGCTGTCAAATTATTGTAGGTAAGTATGTATTTGAACTTTCGTAGCTACACATTTTACAAAAGGTATTTACAGTGACAAGGCATTGTCTACAGGAGGCCTAATATGAAATTATTTTCCTACTCTCCATAACCTATAGGTTTAGAATTTACTCTTTTTATCGGAAAAACATTTTCAAAGTCAGATTTATCATCGCATGCAGACGCTTTTTGAATGCACATGCTAACACCTTGACCCATCATCCCAGCCTATATACGTCCCACTGCTGGGCACAGGCCTCCTCTCAGAACAAGAGGGCTTGGGCCATAGTTCCCACGCAGGCCCAGTGCGGATTGGGAACTTCGCACGCACCATTGAATCGCTTCGCAGGTTTGTGCAGGTTTCCTCACGATGTTTTCCTTCACCGCAAAGCTCGTGGTAAATTTCAAATGTAATTCCGCACATGAATTTCGAAAAACTCAGAGCACCTTGACCCATTAATATTAAATGATATTGTAACGGATGACTCACGTCTTAAACCGAGTTTAGCTGGACTTGTTCCGGGCTATATCGTAGCCCTTCTTCTCAGGAGCACGCGACTCTGCGGCTGCCGCAACACGCACACACACATGTCGAGCTAAACTCGGTTTAAGACGTGAGTTATCCGTTACAATATCATTTAATATGAGTGAGTCTCACGGTAGTTTCATGTTCAAAACCTTGACCTATTGCTGAGAAAAAATGTCGTAAAAGCCAGACTAACCGGCAAGGACGGTAAGTCTTATAAACTTTCCTTTTTCCTTTAGAAATGCGGAACTCTAAATATATTCTTTTTCACAAGCAACAATGGTCCGATAATCACTTTGAACTCGTGAAAATTTTATCAAGTCCTATTTTATTTTAGCCTCTTCTTAACATTTCCACGAATTTTCCCCGAATTCGACGTTCTTCTAACAAGCGATTAATTCGGCGTTGAATTGCAAATTGCGGACGCTGATTAAAATATTGAATTCGCCTGTAAATAATAAATATTCTGCTAACAATTTACATATAATTTCTCGTTGGGCGAGCGCTTCCATTCTGCTAGGTGTTTGCAAAATTTTTGATGAAATATAACTTTGAGAGAAACCTTCAGTTTCTTAAACGATTCTAGGAGGATGAAAATAATATCACCTACTTGCAGGCAACAACTGTTCGTATATGAATAATACTAAATTATTCTGTGAAGCTTGGTAGTAATACGAAAAAAAAGTTAAGAGCGTTTATACCTGCTGCGCTGGCAACGTTGCATTTTTGTTAGTTTTTCTCGATTATTCCATAAAAATTGAATGAAAATTAATAATGTTGTCTGATAGAACACTTCTTAATATATAAGTGAATGTGTCTACTCCAATAATTATTCGTTATAGACTGTTATTTTCATTCAAAACTGGACATAAACATTAATTCGTTTTTAAGGAATATAAAAGTCTATCAAGAATAATTATTGGAGTAGACATATTAACTTATATATGAAGAAGTGTTCTATCAGATTTTTTTTTAAATTTTCATTCAATTTTTATGGAATAATCGAGAAAAACTTACAAAATGCAACGTTGCCAGCTCAGCAGGTATAAACGCTCTTAAAAAAATACCAATAATTAAAATTAATTACTTATTAGTACTTTAATTGAATTAATTAATTTAATCTTTTAAATTTTAACTAAAATTGCTATTCCACGGGAACTATGCAATTTTCACATCAGGTTCCTTTGTTCTGTTTTATGATACCCATGGTGGGAAGAGATGAGTCCGTTTTATTCTGAAGCCAATGAGGGCTATCGCGTATGAATTCGCCACTAGAGGCGCTAGTGTAGCGTGAGGTCTCCGAAATGTCAAATCTTATAGTTTTTGGGTGAGCTACGCGGGTTTATTTATAATTAGAATAAATTTGTGAATATTTTGCAATATCTGAAATATAATTATATAGCAAATATGCGTTCCGGGGCAATGAATGTCTGTGTTTTGAGACAGTTTTGTCTTTCGGAAACCTTTTTCCTCCCTTTATTCCGAACAAAACGGGGACTATACAACACTGTGGCATGCTCGATATTTTTATGGCACGGTTTTAAGGTGTATTAAATATGATTTTTAATCTAAACTTTGTTTTCACGCCCGTAAAAACAGACTTTGAAAGCCATACTTAAAAACCTCACGCTACAGTGCGCCATCTAGTGAGACAAAAAACGATAGCCCTCATTACATGGCTCTTTGATAGATAAATTAATGTATTATAATCACGGTTTACTGATGTTTCAGTTGCAGCATGTTTTTTAATCATACCTATATTTTTTGGTAAAGGGTGCAGTAATTAACATTCCCCCCTCGGGCTAATACGCCCACAGGCGATTACGCCGGTTTGTATGCGCCCCGCAGTCCACATACGTGCCTGACTTAAAAATGCGAAGAAGTTATACAGGATTTGTGACTCGCTGGCATTTTTAAAACGACATTCATTTTCGTACAAGGGCGGAAAACTTGGTAGAATCTAAAACTTGCGTAGTTTGCAAAGCATTTTTGTTGTAAGAGTCAAATCAGAAAAAACCTCAAATCAGAAAAATGGAACCATTGTAGGATTACATTGTTGTCTGTTTGTTTTTCTGTGCTTGTCTGTCAATTGATGGAAATAGACGCAGGAATATCCCACATTAAATAAATTTACAGCTGTGTCGTATCATCGCAATGTTGTTTTCTCTAGAAATCTCATTGTAAATTCATGGAAATTTATTATTATTTGTTCTGCATTAGCAATACGCTCCTGTTTTGCTTAAAATTTTGTCGATTGATTTTCAGAAATTCAGAGATACGAGACTCAACCTACGAACCTTCTGCTTGGGAGGTTAATACAAAAAAAAAACTCAGAATTGTACAATTTTTTTTTAATAGTTCAAGGGTTATTTTTTTTCAACTACGTTAGTATGTCTAATGCACTTTCTTATAAAACTTAAATTGATTGCCATTATATCTAAGATAATATTAATAGAGGGCATATATCGCTTGGAAGGGTCGGGTTGTCAATAAATCTAAAAAAGATGGCCCATTATACCAATCCATTATGGATCCTATCTCCTAGTCTATTTAGCTCCTGTACTATTACTTTAGGGTTCCTTTTCCGCAAGGAAAGTATAGTTTTCTAATAAAATATTACGGAGACACAACAACAAAAAAATAAATAATTAGGAAAGCCACAAATCCGATGGAGAAACCCTAAAAGTAGAGGTGACTTTTGCTAATATTATCATGATTGTTTTTTTGGAGTCTTTTTGTATTTTTTATTTCAACTCCAAATTTTTTACTTTTACGGGTATCACGTGCTAATATTATAAATAGTGTTTTGATATAGTTTGTAATAATTTAAATATTTAAAATCATTATTAGATGTGGCACCATTCATTTTTTTTTAAATATTAAAATTGAATGTTGATTAATATATTCTTCCAAAGTGCAACATTTTCCCGTTATGAGAATCATGCGGTTTGTAATTTTGTAAATTATTTAAGCATAATTAAAGTATTTTTTATTGAATAACTTGTACTCTATGTAGTACATTCGGCAACTATTCTTACAGTTTTGTTTACTATAAAGTACGCTAATAACCACAACAATATGAATAATGAGTTGAATCTAATAAATAATGAGGTGAACTGAATAAATGAAAACGTCTTAAATAAAACCTTTCTTATTTCTTATTACCAGTCAAAGCCGATAAAAGTAGCGTGATTCCAGAGACGCCCTGTACTGCAGATTTAAATTAAAAAGTTAAGCAAAGGTGTGTACACATAGCGCGGGGTCAGAACCAATACGCCGTACAATATCATCCGGCGAGATTTACTACGCTTGCAGAACCGTATCGATACTGGGGCAATAAACGCCTCAACTTTTTAGGGGTCCTCGGGCAAGGGGTTTCCAAGATCACAATACTCAAGAAAAATCGTTGAAAAGCGACTTGGATATCGATAACTATATAAATGGATAGATACTTAACAGCAGCGTTGTAAATATTTTATGAAGCAACTTGGAGAGTGAAAGAAATGTGTGTTACGTATGTGTGTACAAGCTTTGCCATTAATGTTTACTCAAAACACCTATCATGGTTGAAGTTATGGAGTTATTTTTGCACACTACGTAATGAACAAATTAGAAAAAAAATGCACTGAATTTTTGACACGTGAATGTTGCAATACAGCCTACAGAGCAATTTCTTCAAGACAAAATTTGCAACAAAAAAAAAAAATTGAAATGAGATCTCTGAAACAATCATATAAGTATAACAACTTTTTTTATATTATACCAAAAATAAAATAATTTTATACACTATCTAACTAAAAACATTATTTTTCGTATATATTTTTCCATTTTATTTGCCGATCAAAAAATATAGAAGAAGCAGATATTAAGTATTTTAAATGAACACAAGTTACCTATAGACTAGTATGTTTCACTTACCTGTATTTTTGAGGATTTGCCTTTATTTTCGTAGTTCCACATTGACCCACTGAACCCTTCTTAAATTCCTCTAACTCCCTTTTTTTTAAACAAGAAGTAAAAAGTACCAGGGGTGCAGGAGGGTCCAGGATATATCGCGCAATAAAGCGCCGCCATAACTGTCGACCACCTTGGCGGTAAATTGCAGGCCTTTTTGTTACGTTTAATTAATTGCTGTCGAGGAAAAGTATTGAAGAGTGGGTTAAGAGAATACCCACGAATCCATACTTAATATTATAAAATGCGAAAGTGTGTGTGTTTATCTGTTTGTATGTTTGTCCGTCTTTCACGTCAAAACGGAGGGACGGATCGACGTGATTTTTGGCACAGAGATAGTTTATGGGCCAGCCGAGGGAACAGCGCGCGGTAACCGAATTCCACGCGGGAGAAGCCGCGAGCGGAAGCTAGTTACTTACATACACGCACTTACGAGCACAGAAAGAGCGCAGATTAGGAGCTCCACCAAGCAAAATGTTAGCAAAATGTACGCATCCATTTTAGATGGTCAGCTCTTACTTTTTTCTTATCGGTTGTGCTGAAGCTACTGGAGCTGCCATTGCATTTAAAGGAGTTGAGTGGACTGTAGGTTTATAAGGAAAATTTACCTTTTGCGAGATGTGCCTAATAATTTGATTAGGTTAGGAGGGCAGAATGATGGGCTGGGTCCGGAGTCCTGGGTCGCTCAGGCTGGACCATTCCACTTCTTCAATACACAATTCACTGTACATGCACAATTCGTGTTGCGAGAGCTCTCGATTACCAGAATAATGTCAATTTTCACTAATTTTGGCGAAGCGACGCCGGCGGCGATGGCACGCGCAGCGAAGGATATTTGCGACTGTCTGTTGTCAAAGCGCCATCTTCCTTCGTCTTCCCGATCCAAAGGATTTCGGCCACTTCCGATTGAGGGCGTAGATAGTCATCTCTTTCGCGCGTATACGCTGAGGTTGCGAGGGAATGGGATAGGAGAAGGAAACAGCTCGTGCATTCTATTTTTTAGAAAATAAGGGAAACAGTTTTGACTAAATGTTTTTCGCGCGGGCGGCGCGCGGGAATTTTAATCTTAGCAGCGCTCGTTAGATGGCGTTGCTCAACATACGTACATTTAAAAATGAAACTGGCGTCAACATTCCCCCCGCCTTAAAGGGTCACCTTTAAGAAAATAAACGATTCTTTAAGAGAAAGAAAAAAAAAGAAACGATTCTAATTTGAAACGAAAGAAAAAAAAAATACTTAAGTCTAATACCATTAAATTTAGAGAAGGAATAATCATTCCGGGATGTATTAGAATAAGAATAAAAATATTAAATGTTTATTGAGTTGGTATAGGACATAAACGGACAACCGGACGAACTAAAGACCCTTTAGCCGTTCTGACTGAGACTACGCGTATATTGCCATCTTTTGATGGATGCAATATTTCTACGATGCCGAGAGGCCACGATAGTGGTGGAGAATTCTCATCATTAATAACAACAATCGTGCCTTCCTTAACAGTACTATTAGCTTTATTCCATTTTTGTCTCGTCTGTAATCTATGGAGGTATTCGCTTCGCCACCTTTTCCAAAAGGACTGTACCATCCTATCCAACAATGAATGTCTTTCAAGCAGGTGTTCTGGTGTAGAATCCACTACCGGGGCGGGAAGCGAATAAAGAGGCGCGGTATGAAGAAAATGTGCAGGAGTTAAAGCCGTAGGCTCTGACGGATCGGCGCTAAGCACCGTAAGAGGTCTCGAATTTAACAGACACTCGATCTGAGCAAGAATAGTCACTAATTCTTCATAGGACAGAATTTGTTGGCCTATCGCTTTAAATAAGTGAGTTTTTACATTTTTAACCATAGATTCCCAGCAGCCGCCAAAGTGTGGAGAAGCTGGTGGGATAAATTTCCATGAAATACGACTTTCTGTGAGTTCCTCTTCGAAGCGCGGACGATATTCTTTATTAAGAAAATTATATAAATCGCGGAGATAACGGCTCGTGCCTTTAAAATTAGTAGCGTTGTCCGAATACATAAACTGCACAGGACCACGTCGCGACAAGAAACGTTTAAGTGCAGACACAAAACTGACAGTTGTCAAATCTGTCGCTAACTCGACGTGAATCGCTCGGGTGGTTAAACATGTAAAAATACATAAATAGGCCTTACGACTCTTTACACCTCTACCGCGAATAGGAGTATATTGTATGGGACCAGCATAATCGCAGCCAGTGTGTGCGAAGGCTTTAGAAGCCGGAACGACGCGTTGTTGCGGGAGATCGCTCATGATTGGAGCAAGCCCCGGTCGAGGTCTAAGTCTAAAACAAATGTTACATTTGTGAATTTTATAACGAATAATCTGTCTGGCAGATAGAATCCAGTATTTTTCCCGTAGCAGCGACATTAAAAGTTCCGGACCAGCGTGTAAATATTTTTTATGATTGTAATCTATGAGTAACTCTACTACCTTGTCTCGTCGCGGCAACACAATTGGATGTTTTATGTCGAAACTTTCAGCAGAATAAGCTAATCGCCCACCTACTCGAATAACATCCTTATCCATAAACGGTTTAAGTTTCATGAGAGCTATAGAACAATCCTTGCCTTGTTTCAAATTAATTATGTCTTTAAAGAAGTGCTTCCGTTGCACATGAGACAACAACAATTTTTCAGCAAAATCCATATCGGACGGTGTGACAGCGAGAGAACTTCGACGCGGAATCCGATTCACGAATCGGCACATAAAAACGATTATACGAATTAATTTAGACCACGATGAAACCCGTTCAGCTAGCGCAAGTAAGACAGAATCCCATTCTTTATCAGCGATGATCGGATGAGCGTGAATCTTTTCTTCAGGTATGACGTCAACGTCAGCCACATCTACCTTATTTATAGGCCACTGGCTGGGATCTAAACTGGCCCACGAAGGTCCATGTAGCCACAATGGATGACCGATCAATTTATCAGGTGTTAAACCTCTCGACAAACAGTCTGCGGGATTATCAGTACCGGCAACATGATAAAAATATTCAGCGGGAATATTGTCGATTGTTTTAACAACACGATTTGCTACGAACGTCTGCCATCGGTGTGGAGAGGAATTCAACCAGCAAAGAGTCACTTTGGAATCCGTGAAAGCATAAATAGCTGATATGTTGTAACGCGGATTGTACGTATCATGTACACGGCGAAGTAACTTCGCTAATAACTCGGCGCCACAAAGCTCAAGTCTAGCGACGGACAAAGGTTTGACAGGTGATACCTTTGATTTAGCACACAATAATTGCGTGGTGACATTATTGGCACGAGTGATGTGAGCGTAAATGACCGCGCCATAGGCACGCTCGCTAGCGTCTGAAAAGCCTAGCAATCGAACAACACAATTATTACTAACACCTATATGACGCGGTATTTGGAAGTCGTTTAATCGCGGAAGATCGGAGCAAAATTTATGCCACATATTTATTATATGACGGGGAGGTGCATCGTCCCATCCCAGCTTTAATAACCACAGCTCCTTGATAAGCAGCTTGGCATACAATACGACAGGAGCGACGAAACCCATCAAATCCCATAATCGAGCTACTGTTGACAAGATCGTACGCTTAGTGCACTTGGTCTCGGGCGCGGAGATTTGGAATCGAAAACAATCATCAGATCTAGACCAGCGTAATCCAAGAACTTTCTGTTCCATAGACTTTTCGAATTCTAATTGCTCTGAAACCTTATGAGACGCTGGTATACTATCCAGCACAATTTGCGAGTTACTGGTCCATTTGACCAGATCAAACTGACCCCCCTTAAAGAGCTGAATCAGTTGACGCGCGACCTCAACGGCTTGAGACTCCGACCCCACACTGTGTACTATATCGTCCATGTAAAGCGAACTTGAAGCGACATCGCGAGCTTCAGGGTACATGTGACCATCGTCGATAACTAGCTGCTGTACCGTGCGTAACGCGTGATACGGGCTCGATTTTAGACCGAAACATACGCGATTAAACTGGTATAAGACCAACGGTTCATTTGAACTAAACCGGTACATAATACGCTGAAAGCGACGGTCGCTTTCACGTACTCCAATTTGAAGAAACATCTGTCGGCAGTCCGCTGAAAGCGCGACGGCGAACAAGCGAAAATTTAGAATTATTGTAAATAAATCACCCTGTAGGTTCGAGCCGCTATGCAAGACGTCGTTAAGTGACACGTCCGAACGAGTTTTGCAGCTAGCGTCCAAAACCATACGTACTTTGGTTGTCGCCTTGTCTAAGCGAACAACGGGATGATGCGGAATGACATAATCAGGGTGACTATCATCGTCATCGGTGACAGGAACCGGGATAAATACCCATTATCAACATACTCGCGGATGACGTCATTATAAGCGGAGCGTAAGGCGGGTGCGGAATCTAACTTTCTTTCGAGACAGAAATATCGTTTACGCGCGGCATCTATCGAGTTTCCTAAAGAGAATACGTCCGAGCGAAACGGCAACGCGACGGTATACCTACCACTATTAACATCGCGTTCGGTAGTCTCGCGAAAGAAATGTTCACATTCGAGTTCCTCATATGACTGCGTACTGATGGGTTTTGTGACGGGTGATTCGTCAATCTCCCAAAATTTCTTTAATGCCGAATCGACAGATTCCGGTTCATTGCTGCACTGGACAAAACAGCAAAGCGGAGTTTTGTGTTGCGGTACCGGTAGTGTGGGGACCGTCCCCATAATAACGTAGCCTAACACGGTTTGTATAGCGGGAGGCGCGGAAGTGTTACTGCTGACCAAACCCGGCAGCAGCAACTGCGGAAACAGCGAGGCCCCAATCAGCACGTCGATGCGGCCGGGAATGTGGAACGACTCGTCGGCCAAAGGTAGGCCTTTTAGATACGGCAGCGCCGCAGTGTCGACACACGCGGTAGGTAAGTTGTCTGTAATATTATCGACAATAAGCGAGGAAACGTTATATCGAACGTCTAAATTAAATCGAGACGAAAAATAAAAATTGACGGAACCCTTAACAGGTTTTTCCGTTCCGCCGATGCCCTTTACTTTGGTATATGCATTGTTTGGATCAGGTTGATTTAATCCCAAGCGATTGCAACAATCTGCAGTAATAAAATGGCTTTGCGAAGCACTATCTAAAAGACAACGCACGAAATGTTGTTTATTATTTTTATCGAGAACCATAACTACAGCTGTAGCGAGTAATACCGTAACCGGCGACGTACATTGCTTGCCATGTGCGCGTATGTTTTTGTCGGAGTTAGCGGTCTGCGGCGGCGCGGCAATGGACGTGTTACATAGCGGAGCGTCCGTATTCTCATAATCATACTCATAATCGGTGTGCGTATCGCGCGCCGGTGTAGCGAGGTGCGCGTGCGACAAAGACGGCGATAGCGGCGCGGGCGATGTGGCAGCGGCGGCGTGTACCAAAAGCGGCGGCGGCGGTGAGTTCAAAGACGCGAAGTTGTCGGCAACGGCCAGCGCGTGGTTTGTGATAGGTGCGGTCGCGTTCGAGTTACGTGGTTCGAAGTGTAAAAGTGAATGATGCTTTAGAGCACACACTTTACACGCGATATTTGACTGGCAACTGCCAGTCCTGTGCCTAATACTCAAACAGTTAATGCAAGCGTTGCGCGTTTTTACACATTTATAGCGGCTGCTGGGATTCATACTCGAAAACGCGGGACATTTGTATAAGTGTTCGTGTATAATATTATTACATAAACACTTCTGCGAGTCCGAAACCGCGACATAAGACTGAGGCTGCGGAATTTTTAGCGGTTTGTCAGATGAGGAAAAACGGGGTGTCGCCTTTCTCGCGGAGTTACTATTAGAACTCGAACTCGAATCGGTATTATGCATAACACGCAGTTGACCCTTTACGAATTTCACCAAACTATCTAACTGCGGGATTTCAATGTCTCGCGAATCCATCTCGAACAATCTCACTGTTTCCGAGTCGAGCTTTTTAAGGGCGACATGCAACAATATGAAATCTGCTAAATTATCTATTTTTAGATTTTTCAAAGCATTAACTGCAGAGACAAATTTGTCAGAGAATGATTCCAAGTTGTGAACAGAGGCGGATGTCGAAGACCGGTAATCGAATATTTGGTTTAAATAGCTTGAGGCTAGCATGCGCTTGTCTTCGTACCTTTCAACGAGCGAGCGAAGTATGAGATCATAGTTCTCTTCACACGGCGTAGTGCCGGCGAATGCGGACTGGGCCTTTGTTGATAACTTGCCCATTAAATAATATAATTTTTCTGCTTTAGTCAGCGAGTTGTTGTCATGGACGGTCGCCTTAAAACTAGCGTAAAAACACGGCCAAGTGCGAATATCGCCGTCGAATGACATCAACTCGATTGGCGGTAACCTAGTCTGCTGCTTAGGCATATTATTGGCGGCCGATTTATTTAAACTTTCAGAAGACGTCATTTTTGTGTACTGATACTTAATGCGGCAAAATAAATCCTCAAACGAGGTCCATGATTGATCATCTAACTTCATTTTAGGGTTCAATTTTAAATTGAAAGAGATGTATCTATTGTTTGCGTCTTGAAAGTCATTACGCAAATTATCTAAATTGATGCAATTACATAGAAAAGATTCTCTTTCATGCTCGTTAACTTCAGCGCGTTTTGAGTACTCGTAAATGCTTTGTATTCTAGCGTATATGGAGTTACGACGCGATAAAGCGATTTGAAGCTCTATTTCGTCTTCTGAGAGTTCAGTTCCCGGTTCCGCTTTCGACATCTTGAAGTTTAAATTTGCAAGATTTATAAAACAGGCTTGAACAAGATGCAGTAAACAACGATAACCGAACTAAGTTTCAGGTAAATCAAAAGACCTAGCGAAGCGCGGTATCGGTTTGTAAGCGTATAGGTAAGTACCTACCTGCCTACAGCGTAACTTAATTACAACGAAATGGATTATCAAGAAGGCACGATATGTCCTATTATTGAGAGGTAAGTTATACCTACTTAATGTTAGATGCGGGGTTTTGAACGCGGGACAATTAGGCAAGTATGTTTAACTAAACAGTAAATCACGTACCTACGCAATGACTTGATATGCGGTCTAGGTAGGTATTTACCTATTGTTGTTTTGTTTATAATAAACGCGGCGCGGGGTTGAAACAACAAGCGGTTGTTATAAAATAATAAATGTCGAAAAATAGGTGCTCAATGACCTTGAACGACGCGGGTGCGTGGTAGGTAATGTACCTATATATATTATACATAAATAAACGAAAAGACGCGGAAAGGAACAATGCCCTTGAAAGATGCGGGTTTGGTAAATAACACCTGTAATATATCGGAATTAGCACCGAAATTATGCGGGAAAATAAGCGGGAGATTTAGCGGTTAGGAACTCAATGTCCGTTACCGACGCGGGAGCGGTATAGGTAAACAGGAACGTATTGCCCTATCACCAACTCAATAATTGCAAATGGATAAACGCGGAATGTAAATCATAATAATGTTACGATTCGATGCGGTACGTAAGTATGCAATGGCGGACACACTTTGATGAAGGCGGGGTGAATAGGTAAAACGTTACTACGCGGATCACGTTATGAAGTTATTACCTATCAGATATGTTAATTAAAGCATCCGGCTCGAAGGACCAAAATAATGGAGCTGCCATTGCATTTAAAAGGAGTTGAGTGGACTGTAGGTTTATAAGGAAAATTTACCTTTTGCGAGATGTGCCTAATAGTTTGATTAGGTTAGGAGGGCAGAATGATGGGCTGGGTCCGGAGTCCTGGGTCGCTCAGGCTGGACCATTCCACTTCTTCAATACACAATTCACTGTACATGCACAATTCGTGTTGCGAGAGCTCTCGATTACCAGAATAATGTCAATTTTCACTAATTTTGGCGAAGCGACGCCGGCGGCGATGGCACGCGCAGCGAAGGATATTTGCGACTGTCTGTTGTCAAAGCGCCATCTTCCTTCGTCTTCCCGATCCAAAGGATTTCGGCCACTTCCGATTGAGGGCGTAGATAGTCATCTCTTTCGCGCGTATACGCTGAGGTTGCGAGGGAATGGGATAGGAGAAGGAAACAGCTCGTGCATTCTATTTTTTAGAAAATAAGGGAAACAGTTTTGACTAAATGTTTTTCGCGCGGGCGGCGCGCGGGAATTTTAATCTTAGCAGCGCTCGTTAGATGGCGTTGCTCAACATACGTACATTTAAAAATATTAAAAAATGAAACTGGCGTCAACAGCT
>NC_133491.1:4828995-4961997 GCF_025370935.1 Choristoneura fumiferana
CTTTTTGGGTTTTTGGCTTGTGTAGTAATACAGCCTATTATGTAAGAGAATTTATACGAATACAATAATGTTTGTAGACTGCAATGAGGCGATGCTAAGCATGTTAAATCATCTATTATTGTATTTGGTGTCAGTCGCAGGTGTCGCTCGCACATTATGCACAGAAATTAACGCACTTCATACAGCTCCTTGGTTTATTAAAAAGGGGTTTTTACTCGTTTCTATAAAATTAAGCGCCAGAATCGAATATATCGTAGGATCTCGCTCACTAGGCGACTTTGTGCTGTAAGTTTTTAAAGAAGAACATTTTTTTTTGTATATATTGAGAATAATTTATTGAATCAGGCGTTATTTGGGGAGTCACTATAATGAACTAAAATAATTCCTTGTCCCGCGACTTAAAGACAATAGCTGCTCCGTTAAAAACAAACGGAACTATCAATGTTTGAAATAATATATTATTTGTCTTGCAAACGTCAGACTATATATATCAAATGCGACTAAAACATTAACATACATTAAAGCTATATAACAATCTTCAGTCGGCGCAGATGCTCAAACAGCCCACCCTCGTTATTTCGAATCCTTCTCGCATACAAAATATTTTAATTTCACGAAACCAAGAATTCCGATCTGATTGATCAATAAACTCATCGAAATCAAACAATAAATGCCGTAAATTACAAAGTTAAAAATATCAAAAAAATCATAATCCGACGACGTCTAAGGTTTGCAAGTTTTTTTCCTAATTTCTATGCCTATGTATGTAGGTGTCCCTTGTTTTACCGACAAACTTCACATCGAATATAATGTCATCGAAAACGTTTCATGGAAAATTTGGTTCTGGTAGGTATTATCGTTTGATGGAATTTTGTTTCGAGACAGTTCATTCAATTTTTATTATTTCATTGAAAAACTGTTGTTAGGAATATTATTTGGCAGATGATTGGTTTTGCAACAATTTTAAATGACATAATTACAAAATAGCGATGTTAATTTCTACGCAGTTTTATTAAGGGTACACATCATGTAAAATAATCGACAACACGTACAGTCGAGGAAACTGAGCTGTTACTAGGGTCGAACCTTTTCATATTTTAAGATAGATGTTAGAACGCTACGAAAAGTAGGTGAGGTTAGGTTAGAACTGTGCCCTCGCACAACGAACTGATACCAGAAAAGTACTGTAGGTTATGTTATTGCAAAATAACTCATATTCATGTCATTTTACGTGAGGTAAGTTTTATGTTATTAAAAAAATGAAACAATAAATTACGAAACGTTTTCCGTGAAATAATACAACTATACACTGAATCATCGGATAATTAAAAATATATGAATTGAAATTACTTGTAACGACAATTCACAAGATTGAATTGTCGATGAAATGAAAATACTTGTAACGTTGACTTTGAAATAAAATTCAATTATTTAAGCGTCGATAATTTGATGATAAACCCTATGTATGTGTATATAAGATGAAATTGCCCAATGTATACATATATAAGTGAATAAGTTCTTAAGGCTGTACGTCACCGGCACCAATTATTGACACAACATAGAGTGCAAAAATATCTGAAACCGGTGCCGGTAGGACGCGGCAGATATTTTTGCACTCTCAATGTGGCAGAAATTAATTCAGGTGGCTGTATTATTAGACAATTTTTTAGGGTTCCGTAGCCAAAATGGAAAACGGAACCCTTATAGTTTCGCCATGTCTCTCTGTCTGTCTATCCACCCGGGCTTTGTTCAGGGACTATCAATGGTAGAAAGCTGTAACTTTGCACGAATATACCTAAGAGTATATAAACTATGGTGACAAGTTGGTATAATAAAAAAAATTTTTTTTAGAGTACCTCCATAGACGTAAAGTGGGGGTATTTTTTCCATCCAACTTGTAGTGTGGGGTATATTGGTATAGGACTTTTAAACCATTAGGGGGTTGCTAATACGAATTTTCATTAAAATTTGAGCGTCCCCCCCTCTAAAATAAAACGGTGGGTGGAAAGTTTTGAAACACATATTTACAAGAAAAATATAACGGTTAAGTTTTCTTGAGAATTATTAGTAGTTAAGAGTAAATAGCAGCTAAGTATAAAATATGCTAAACTTGGAATATTCCGTACAAAATACGAAATTCATTAGAAAAATATTAGGTACTTAATTTTTTCGTAATGGCTAAGGAACCTATTTCGGGCGTGTCCGACACGCTTTGGCTGGTTTTGTTATTGTTTGTATGAAAGAACGTTCTCATTATGTTCTTTGGGTAGTCGCGTAAAGAAAATAAAAGAGCGAGCGAGAGCGATTTGTTTGCATTTTTATCGTCCTTTTTTAATAATTTCCCAGTGCGTCAGTATTTTAAACTCTAGCGAAGTAGGTAGTTGTTTCGTACGCGTAAACTTGAGACTCGATTTGTGGTATTAATTATGTCTCCTAAACGCCGGGTAAATGATGATATGAACAGATAATTATCACGGAATACTTAGGGCGTCGTTGATTTAAAAATAATATTTTACATTTGTTGATAACATTCATCAATGTCGTTTTTTTATTTTATAATTGTGTATTGAACTAAATGCCATTTTACAGTATTTTATTTAATTTGCATTGTTTATAAGATGTGTTAAGGTCAAATTTTGTGAGTCAAGTTTCAAATTGAATACTGTAGGTAACCAAATTTATCGTCATTCTATTTTTCATATTTCATATGGTTGAAATGCTTTCAGCCTGGGTCTTCAAAATCTGCCTGTGAGTAAATAAATAAATCTCAACTACATTGTAGTCAAAAAAAGGTCGTAAGTATAATTGTTTTATAAGCAACCGAGTACACTCAACAAATCTAAAATGTTTTAAAGACGAAAACGATTTTGGATGGCCCAGGATTTTTCTTATCCCTTCCAACTAATTATAAAAATTTAAAGGTCGTAAGTGTTTTGAGTTGTCTGTTTACCAGGGTGTGGGAGAGATGTTCTTTTGTAACCCACAATGTTGCCCGCTCAGCCGCGAAACAGTTTAGTAAATTAGACAGGAAAACGAGTTTCATTTTAATTTAATAGAGCATATATTTTATTATATAAAGAGTTTATAACTTTATTGCTACCACGATCTTGCTTGCTAATCCTGCCGTGAAGCAGCAATGCTTGCACCGTTGTGTTTCGGCGTGGAGAGTAAGACAGCCGGTGAAATTACTGGCACTTGAGGTATCCCATCTTAGGCCTCTAGGTTGGCAACGCGTCTACATTACCCCTGGTGTTGCAGATGTTTATGGGCGGTGGTGATCTCTTACCATCAGGAGACCCACTTGCTCGTTTGCCATCCAGTCGAATAAAAAAAAAACTAGTAGGATACAAAAAGATCTGATGGATGATATTTATGTAGGTTTCTGCTACTTATTAATGTATAAGGTAGAAAAAAAATTAAACCATCCGAGTTAAAAATGTAATTTTTCTTTAAATAAGCACACATATATCTCGCTAATTTTGTAAATATAAAAATGTGCGTGCGTGCGTGCGTGTGTGTGTGTGTGTGTGTGTGTGTGTGTGTGTGTGTGTGTGTGTGTGTTGGTTACTCCTTCACGCTAAAACGTCTACATGGATTTCGATGGAATTAAGATAGTACGTAGCGTAGATAGCTGGATATTAAGAACAATACATTACATAGACTACTTTCTTCCCGATTTCGACCGATAAAATCCTAGGCTAGTGGGATCTCCCCTTATAGGTACATACATAAAATCGATAAATTTCAACCGCTAGATTTAGGGGCTGTTTCACCATCCATTGATTAGTGTTAACTGATGGTTAAATGTGATGCCGTCTCCGTCTATTCGAACAAAACAAATAGAGACGGCATCACATTTAACCGTCAGTTAACACTAATCAATGGATGGTGAAACAGCCCCTTAGAGTCTTGTAATTTGATTGGTGTGTTGTGTACAAAGTCAATGAAAACCACGATATAGTTTTTGGGAATTCCTACGGTTAAGTAAAATCCTGGAATTCAATTTAACTGTTGGATCTATGATTTAAGTCTAGTAAGTTTTCTGAAAAAACAAGGAACAGGCTGCTCATAAAAATATTGTGAAAAAATATATAATTACAACAGTTTTGCGGCCAAGCCGATTTAGCAGTGACCGAAATAGGTAGAACTAATGTACCGAGGACCGAGAGACATCAACTCGCGAACTAGCTTGGTTTTATTGTTCCTCCGTCCAGAGTCAGTTAACAGTACAAAAACCGGGTTAATTCGGGATCTACTTACACACTAAACGTTTATTCTGTATGTTGGCGGCAAAGGGCACTTTTACATGTTACTCTTTTATACTAAATAACAGTGCTGCAACAGTTCGAAAAATAATATCATGTAAACTCCGAAGACCAAGAAAATCATAATTATCAAAGGTTGTGTGGTCAAATCCAACAACTCAATCTAATAATTCGTAAACTTTGTATTTAAACTTTTACATAGTGTTCTTTTTTTCAACAGTCAACTATTTTGACTTTTCAGGTTTGATCACGCAACCCTCTAGGTATTGTTACACTCATAATACCTCTATATATTGCCATAATAATAATATGTTACATATTACCTATTTTGATGTCCGCTACCTTTTTCATTTACGTTTCGCTCTTAGAAATTAAATTACATACTTCTCTGAAACAGCAATAATTATCAATATTATTAAATCAAGTGATTTTCCATCCACAAATCTACGTTCACTTAGATATCATCTAAAGATCCCTTTTCAAGTAGAAAGTCTGTATCCCAAACGCCTTCCGCCCTTTATACAAACATAAGTGCTTATGCCTGCTGTGGTTCTATAACACTGGCCTGTGCCCATACTTTAAAATATTATCTGTTAGGTACAGGTTAGGTACAGTACCTAGGTCGGCTCTGTTAGGTATTGTTGAGAAATGAGACTTCTTACATGGTATCAGATGTAATTGTTGCCAAATTCAGACTCCAGCAATGTATGTGTATTCAAACGGTATATTTTCGATGTATGTATTCAAACTTTTCTATTATGATTGAGTTTTCTAATCAGTTCGTCGTATTTATGAGGCAAAAACTGTTTAATTTTAAGGGTTTAATAAATATTTTTCATTTTTTTTTCATTTTCTATATGGTAATGAAAACTTATAACAACACACACTGAAAAACACCGATTGAATACAGAACTTTGCCACACATAATGCTGATTTGTGATAGAAAGTACAGCCTGGAAAATTTCGATATTTAGACAAGTAGTAGGCCCATGGTTAGTTCATTCTAAGAAAAAAATCTAGGGGTGTCACTTCTTCACAACCACATAAAAAATGCGTCTTTTTTTTTGATGTTTTTTTTTTAAGATGATAACTAGTTTTAGTTTTTTGGGTGGCGATACAAATCTATATAAAGAACATCATTTTTTAATTTGAAGTAAATTGCTGGAATACTGGGACATCCCGAAAAAAATACATTAAAAGAAATCTTTAAAAAAATCATAAGTCAAAAACTGTCGCAAATAGGATGTTCATACTCAGTATGAAAAAATTCTTCACTGAAAGAGGTACTCACAAAAAAATACCCTAGCCCATTTGATGTAAGGGCCGACTTACTATAGAAACCCGACTATGAACTTTTGGAAATAATTATAAATTATACTTGTTCGTTTCGAAACTTCTGTCGTAGGACTGATGAACGGTGGAGCAGACGAGTCCTCGAGTGGAAACCGTGGATAAGAAAACGTAGTGTAGGGCGTCCTGAGGCATGGTGGACGGACGACCTTAAGAGAGCGCAAGCGGCGAATGGATGCGAGGGGCTGAAGACAGTGTTGTGGCGCGCCTTTGAAGAGACCAACATTGTCCAACAGTGGACTGCTGTAGGCTGATGATGATGATGTTTCAAAATTATATACAGTCGTAACATTATTTGAATCATGGCTTACGTAGGCATTGCAAAATCACTAACCTATTTACCTGAGTTTCGCTCGTACTCAAACTAGAAAACACGCATCTTCCAGAGATAAGAATAAATAATTGATTGATTAACAATAATTGTGTTGCTTTACTTATACTGTACTATAAGTAGTTTACATACATACATACATAATACCAAACTTCATCGAAATAATTAGAATTATTTCCGAGATATCTGATATAAACAAATATTTAAGGATGGCCCATCTAAATGTGTTAGATTTACATTATAGTCGTATAATTTTTGTGCTATCCAAAACCGAAACTCGACATCTTCGTCATGTCGACGGAGCTACATTTTCAAATTTTATTTAACTAAGCCACCGAAAGTTTTCAAATATTTCATTATTCTTTTGGCGCAGGCTAGTCTAATGAAGCCACGCTTAAACCCTTTAGTTGCCAAGCGGGAACCTTTCGCAATGTCTCGTTCACGCCAGTTTGAACTCGGCAACTTCAGATTTATGTCGCACGTGATAAGTTACTTGGAAACTAGTTGACGTTTTAAGCCCTTATTTTTGGGTTCCTTAGTCAACTAGGAACCCTTATAGTTTCGCCATGTCCCATTTTCTCCAAAAAATCTTCTCAGACCACGTAACCATAGTCTGCTTGCAGTACCAAAGACTCGTACTGTGTCTCATCGTAATTCCGCTGTTATTCAGGCACTAACGTGTTTTAACCCCCTTCTGTCATCAGCACCTATCTGATCTAACCTTTTTTCAAGTCGATGGGTCGGGCTTTGTCGCATAATGTCTGAGTTTTTCTGAGGCGATGGATCGAAGTGGAGTAAGTATTTAGCTGCTTACATTAATTGAATTTTTACAGTGAATTGTGAATTGGCTTACAGCTGTAATACTGTGTAATTTTTTTTTTTACTTAATAAATAAATAATATATAACGGCTAAAGGCGTGGATAAAATGCATACAATGACTCACTATGTGTGCGAAATGATATATATTTTTTATTTTTCAACCAATGCCGGCAATAAAGGACTGGCGTTACTCCCCCATAAACATTTGAAAAGAAGCTTATCTTTTACAGATTTAATTTCGTGCACGTAATGCTCTATAAAACTCTACAAACATGTCAAACCCTTAAATCCAAGCAATAAAGTTCAACATCCAATGAATTTTCCAGCAAAAGGTTATTTTCGAGATGACTACAGCTCCTTATTTTTTTGTCATTGAATTTGTCCTAAGGAACAAGGAGAATTTTATGAACACTAAAATCTTTTTATTGAGACGAAGTTTGAGTTCTAGTTTTATTGCTTTAGTCCTCATTATTTCATCCAAAAAATATAACAAAAGGCGACGAAAAATAAGGTCGTATTATGAATTTGCTAAAAGATCATGCAAATTTTAATCTTACTGTAAAAGTTACAGACACTTTCCTTTTATCATCATCATCATCATAATCAGCCGCAGTACGTCCATTGTTGGATATATTTAGGCCTCCGTTAGATATATCTTTCACTAAACGTAATAATATTGTTTAGTGCAAAAGATGTGCATTATGATTGTAGTTTTTTTTTTTAAATAACAATAGTAACACTTTATTTACAAAATACAAGAAAAAAATGACAAAATACAGACAGGCATATTATATTACAAAAGTTACAAGTGCAACATTCAAAATAATAATGCAGCATAGGCCCACTAAATCAAAATATATTTGTTTATGTTGATCCATTGAACAAACCATCCTTTTTTTATTCGAATATAATAAGAATACAAGGTGTCTCTGACCATAGGGCTTTAAATCCAGGGTTCGATTCCACTCACATAACTGAGCTACTTTTGTTCTGCTACTTTTCAAAAATATGACCACTGTTTCATTTTTTTTATAAAAATTAAACGTAACTTTTAATATATGCGATACAAAACTAAATTGACGGCACATTGATAAATGTTTATCTTAGAGATGTCAAATTAATGTCAAAAATATTTTCAAGGCCCCCGTACTAAGACACAGTGATAAAAGCCATGTCTAATACACTGATTTAACAATTAGAGCACCCGCAGACTTACAATAATTTCAAGTTGGCCAACTAAATTGTAATAGACCAGTAATTTAATGATAGCCCGCACATTTATCCAACTAAATTACTACTGTATTGGTGTACAGTGCAATTTAGTTAGCCAACTTGAAATTGTAAGTCTGCGGGCCCACTTAAACTTTGAGGATCAAAAAATGATCAACATTTAAGTCAGTTTTTTGAAAATGTTACAAAACAAAAGTAACTTAGTTTTGTGAGTAGAATAGAACCTTGAATTTAAAGCTCCCTGAATAAGAACCTTGATGCTAAGCAACTTATTAGAAAGAAAGAAAGAAAGAAAGAAAGAAAGAAAAGTATATTTTGGCTCTAAAAGTACCACTTAAAACTAAAACTAGAACTAAGGAGAGTAGTGAGTAGTAACTAATTAGTGTAAACTTCTAGTAGCCTCATAAAAATGAAAACAAAAGCCAATACGAGTCGATATGAATCTTTCAAAATAAAACCCTTACACTATTTTCGCTACTATATACTGCTTTACGTAAGACATATTGCTCTTCACAAATGTAAATAAATGTTGGGGGCTGAAAAGAATCTCTGCCTTATGATCCGGGTATCGGACCCGTGATTTTGCCCGTCATTACTTTCTGCTGATGCAGGGACCTTTCATGATCGAACTACACAGCTTTCGTTCAGCAATATTTTATTTCACAGATCTTTTACAAGAAATAAATACCTTGTACAGAATCAATATATTTTTGAACTCCCACCTGGCTTGTAGGCGTCGTTGTTACTACTAAAGTTCGCAAATACACTGAAAAAAAAAGGATAGCTGAACTAGCTAGGCTACTTGACGTTTAGCCTAAATTTACTAATTAGGAACCAAAATAATGCTAATATTGCAAAACTGATTTTGTAAGACATCACCTAACTTTTATTTACTAGTAGGCCTTAGTTTTGTAGTCACTCAAGTTATATTACCAGCATTTATTTTTACTGTTAGAACAAATGCTATGTAGGTGTACCCGGAAAATCCAAGATGTACCTGTGAATTAAGGATAACAAGCAAGACGCACGGAATATCCACTTATTGCCTTGAGTTTTTTCTGAGTAGGCATCTTTAATGACAATTAAAAATATACCTAGTGCCATCCACGAAGACGCGTGATTTTGTCAAAATTAGACATTAATGACATTGTAATAAGAACCACGGCACGCGTCATCGTGAATAAACCTATAACTCATTTTTTAATTTCGAATATGTTTATAAGCTTCCATAAGTGCCAGTTAACCTCTCGTATGCGGGAACTAAAAAAAGTACCTACTGCATTCTAGTCTCATCTGTTTGTTAGCACAAATTCTGTTGATTGAATTAAAAAAAAGATAGCCTTAAATTTGGCACGTTAAATTTGTCTTAAGCATCATCATCATCATCCCAGTAGGCATCTTTAATGACAATTAAAAATGTACGCGTAGTGCCAGCATAAGACGCGTGATTTTGTCAAAATTAGACATTAATGTCGTTGTAATAAGATCCACGGCACGCGTCATCGTGAATAAATGTATGAAACTCATTTGTTTTTCGATATGTTTATAAGCTCCTTAAGTCCAACTAACCTCTCGTATGATTTAACTCCTGGAACTGTTACCGGTTATAGTTACCGGTTTTACGTTGATTAATTAAAGTATGATTGTCTACTACTAATAATTGAAATCAGTGGTGAGCTAGTGACTTGACCTATGTCTCTCAAGCAGACGATCGTGGGCTCAATCCCGGGCTCGCATCTCTGAGTTTTTCGAAACACATATGCAAAACTACATTTGAATAGTACATTGTGTCTTAGCTAGCATAAGTACGAACGAGGGGTTAGAATCGTGAACGTGAGTTGGATCTTAAGAGCGATTTTCGAATATACCGATCCGATATCGGTATCGGATGCTGATACCTATATCGGGGCAAGTAAAATGTATGAAATATCTACCTGCCTTTCAGATAATCTGAAAAAGGTCTTAAGATCCAACTCACGTTCATGATTTAACCCCTGGAACTGTTACCTTACTATGCGCCGCCGCAACGTGTGCATGTTGTGGTCCATGTAGTCCTGCAGCAGCGCGCGCAGCGCCATCAGTACGGCCACCGACTCATTTACCGACACGGGTTTCATGAAAAGCACATTAAGGTCGAGGGTTTTATTTGGGGGGTTGCAACTAAGGTAGCCTGCATGTTACGACACTGTTTACGAGCAAGTGTGATGAAAAATTTATTTCTTTAAGTTTATGTATTTTGACACATTTCTCGCTGGCATTTGTTTACTCAATCTTATCGACACTAGTATTAAGTTTCTAAAACAGAGACGTTAAGTGGCCAGCCCAAATGTTGTGGGAGTTTTGGGATTCTCAAAGTTTGGGTGACACGCAGAACTCGGATAGGAACAATAAGATGGAACTTCTCGAAATTTGAGTGAGCACTTGTGAACAAACTGATTTAATAGCGGTATAAGTTGCCTTGGGCATCTACCAATTTTAATTAAATGGTGGAAAAAAAACGGTTTTCTCTATAAAATCGAAAGCGGTTTCGGATGCGTACATCTTTTAATAAATCTAAGAAGAAGTTGTTTAAACGGCTGTCAAAAATGATGAGTCTTAAACTTATTTTGAACTCTAGCCCTAGTTTAGGGCCCACGCTAACTCGAACGGCTGTGCCTGTGCTTGTGTCAGGTAATCTAATAGAGCAGCGCTGCGTAAGGCTGGTCTCTGAGGGCCTAGTCCGAAATTCGAAAATTTAAGTTCTTATTCTACCGTCCCATAGTCAAAATACCACTAACGGGACTTATCAGGCTAAAACACACGAGTAATATTGACCTCGACGTTTCAACCACATTTCAGTGGCCGTGGTTTTACCGTCCCTCTCACTCTCGTATTAAATAGTATAAGTGGCAGAGGGACGGACAACGTCATTGACCTTTACAAGACTTTTCGCATATTAAGCTTAGCTATCGTAAGCGCCAAGGAGTTAGCTGCAAAGGACCTTTCAGTCTGTTTAGTCAAACAGGCTACTTTTCATTCCGATGAACCTACCACGGCGTTCGCTAGAGCGCTATTGTATGCCTAGTGCAAGACAGACAAGAATTTAATAAATATCGGACGTTTTGCCAGCCTTTTACGTCCGGAAAAAAGTCGTGTCGGATCTCACTCGCCTAGTTATGAGTAAGTATGACGTTGTTTACATTGGTCTGATGTCGGGGCCGAACCCGCCCCGCCGGCACCCCTTGTTCCGCCCGTGCGTCGCTGCCGTAGGCCCGTAGCAGCGACAGTAGCGCCAGCTGCGATCGTGGCCGACAACCGACTAATAGTGTGAACCGAGGCGCCGACATCCGATTAAAATCCGGGCCCGACATCCGACAGATGGCAACCAGCTCTATAGTCTAAACTGTGCTTAAGACGTCTAGGAGTAATATCGTAATACCAGTAGCGGTAAAAGTATGTAAAAAGTCGTCGTGGGTAGCATGAGACGTCTAAAGTGGCCGGATGACGTTCTTAATACTAGCGATCGCTCAACGTCTATGAAATAAAGTAGCCCATCGACTCGGACAGATTTTGGTCTGATTAAGCGCCTACACGTCTATAGTTTATTAAGCTTTCTATGTGAGTAGCATTAAAATTCCAGAGCTAGTTTTTGGACTGAACTAGATTATGATTATGATATGACTACTTCATTCTAAACTAGCTATTGTTTTTGAGGTACTGTAGTTCTAAAAGGAACCTTTATAGTTTCTCCCATATAATATTCACCCACCTACCATAATTGTTAGTCATCATCATCATCATAACAGCCGCAGGAAGTTCGCTGTTAGATATTGGCCTCTCCCATAGACCATGTAGATTGCTTTGGTTGGAAGCGGTCTGCATCCGCCTTGAACCTTTGGCTTTTACTAGGTCATCCGTCCATCTCGTTGGTAGATGAACTATATACGCTGCAGGTGCCCATCCACGGTCTCCATTCGAGAACTTTTCGAACTTTCCCCAAAAACATCGTGAATTTTAATAAGTGCGTGGATTAGTGTGTTTGTTACTTCACGCTTAAACAGTTGAATGGATTTGGGTTATAAAGTTTGCGGTAGTTAGATAATTAATATGCAGCTTTTGGCATACAAAACCTTATTACAACCTTTTACCATGCTTTTCCGTTACCATACATGCAAAACAGCCACCCTTGTGCGACAAAAAAATGTTTTTTGCTTATACCTACTTCAGTGATATGTATCGACTACCGAAAAGAAACGCCCGAAAAAAATCCATTACAACACAATAAGTAGAAGATGAGCTCTGGTTGAGTTCGAAACGCGTCAGTGTAGTGTGGTGGTGGTGATAGATGGGTTTGTGTGATTTGTGTGTGTTCTTACAGTGTGGAGGTGGAGGAACTGCATGAACACGCATATTTTGCATAAGCTTAGCTATCGTAAGGTCGCGGGTGAGCAAGGAAATTCTTTTAGTTCATTTACAATAAGTACATTATGCAGTTTACTAAAGAAAATAACAAATACTATTTTTGTTTTGCTGTAAGCTTTATTTGCAGAAATATGCTAAAAGCTTTATTTTAATGGAAATATCAAGGACAGCATTGCAAATGGATATCACATGTTCACTTTCTATTCAAATTTATTACGTACGTGACATTTTTCCCACGATCATGCGCTTATACGAACAGACTACAGAATAATGACGTCAACAGACCCAATCTGTTTTGAATACTTCTATTATACCTTTCGACTATATCCGATTAAGGAAGATAAACCGCAGACGTACGTATTGTCGCGATTGCTAATCTCTATTGTATTATAAACAGGGTTAGTAAAATGCGAGTAAAATTCATTGAAGTGGCAAGGTTGTCATAATAAAATTGTCATACGTAATTTCAATCGATTTTGTTCGCATTTTACTAACCGTGATTATAAAGTAGCTGTTGCCCGCAAATTGTTCTATCGATACCCTGATAATTATTATTTATTTGACCAAGTTATCTTAAGTCAACAGCCACTACATTTGTGATTTGAAAAAGAACAAATAAGTTTTTAGAGAGTTGACAAGGCGGAAGTTTATTTATTGTCACGACGCGGGAACTGTGTCAGCCGTATACATCAGCCGTAGGACGTCCACTGTTGGACATAGGCCTCCCCTATAGATCTCTAGTTCACACCGAACTCGTGGCTTTAACCAGGTCATTCGTCCATCGCCTATCGCCTATCGGTCGGATGTCCTACGCTGCGCTTGCTAATCCGCGGTTTCCATTCGAAAACTTTTGGGCTCCAACAGCCATCTATTCTCCGTGCATGGCCTGCCCATTGCCACTCAACGGCTGATTCGCTTACCTATGTTTATGTAGGTGTGTAACACAAAACAAAAAATACTAATCAAACATGGAAATTTGTCTCCTAAAACCGCATCACGATATGGCTATTTTGAATTTCATTCCAAAGCTTTGGAAAATAATGGCCCATGTATTATTTGTAACACCGAAATTTAATATTATGTAGCTACAAAAACTAGTACAATAAATGGGAAGTACCTAACAAAATTAGCGACAGTCTGCCAAAACTTTTAAACGTTTGGCCTTTATCACTGACAGAGAGGAAAGTCTACAGAGATTTGTTTTGTCTAGACACAATAATGATTAAGTAAATAACTGAACTTCGTTTATTGTATAAATACCATTTTATTTTGATGTTATCAGTTGAAATTGGTTTTTGGAGTCTTTTTGTATTTTTTATTTCAACTTCAAATTTTGTTACTTCTACGGTCATCCCGTAAAATCCATATCGAAAAAAAAAACTAAATAAGAAGCGATGGTCTCTTTTTCTGGTTTTTCTGTTTGTATTTTCGATATGTTATCGGTTGACTAAATATTTTTACCAAATGATTTAGTTGCGTCGTACAGACGAATATGTTAGCTATAGGTAAGTAGTTTTTTTTTTATTCGACTGGATGACAAACGAGCAAGTGAGTCTCCTGATGGTAAGAGATCACCACCGCCCATAAACATCTGCAACACCAGAGGTATTGCAGGCGCGTTGCCAACCTAGAGGCCTAAGATGGGATACCTCACGTGCCAGGAATTTCACCGGCTGTATTACTCTCCACGCCGAAACACAACAGTTGAGACACAGTTGAACAGTTGGAGGAACAATGTTTTAATTCATTGATAGTAGATACAGGGTGTCTGAATGTCGCTGACATAGTCTCTGGCTGACTATGGGGCTTTAAATTCAAGGTTCGATTCTACTCGAATAACTAAGCTACTTTTGTTTTGTAACATTTTCAAATAATTTGAATTTAGATAACTTATTGATCCTCAAAGTTAAATCGTTACATCAGTGTATTGGACATGGTGGTGTTATCGCTATTGGTGTGGGGGTCTTTAAATATTTTTTGACATTTATTAATGTGCTGTCAATTTTTTATTGTAACGCATACATTGAAAATTCCATTTAAGTAATTTGTATGGAAGATATGAAATTAACAGTGATCTAATTTTTCAAAAGTTGAAGAACAAAAGTAGCTCAGTTATGCGAGTAGGATCGAACCTTGGATTTAAAGCCTCATGGTCTGAGACACCCTATATACCATTCAAAAGAAAAAAGGGGAAAAACAGCCACTTGAGTTTCATCGGTAAAATGAAATCAAAAATCATATTTGCATTTTTATCTGAATGCATTGAATGGAATGGAAAGTATTTGCATTGTGTTATGTTGTATCAATAGAAGAGAAGCCGTGGTGGCCTAGTGGATTGACCTATCGCCTCTCAAGCAGAGGGTCATGGGTTCAAACCCCGGCTCGCACCTCTGAGTTTTTCGAAATTCATGTGCGGAATTACATTTGAAATTTACCACAAACTTTGCGGTGAAGGAAAACATCGTGAGGCAACCTGCACAAACCTGCGAAGCAATTCAATGGTGCGTGGAAAAGTTCCCAATCCGCACTGGGCCCGCGTGGGAACTTATGGCCCAAGCCCTCTTTCTGAGAGGAGGCCGTGCCCAGCAGTGGTACGTATATAGGCTGGGATGGGATGGGTATCAATAAAACCATTATTAGACAAGAAATGTTACAAATAATTATATTTATTAGTACCTATTTTTATTGTACCGATGAAACTCACTGGACCCCTATTTTCCTCTGGGTAGTATAATAATTTTTTGGAACCGATGAGGCCGAAAGTTCTCGAATGGAGACCGAGGATAGGCAAGCGCTACTTAGTACGTCTACCAACGAGATCGAAGGATGACCTGGTGATGGCTGGACGCAGTTTTAGCGTGGCCGCCGGTTCACGGTAGATGCAGGCCGCTACCAACCAAAGCAACCTGGAGGTAAATGGGGGACGATGTTTAACAGTGGGCGACCTGTAAGCTAGCAACGCGTCTGCAATCTAACTATACTCACTTATTGTTATAAAAAATAACAAATTAAGTACTCCATCCACGACGACAATAAACAAACAATGACTAAATAAACTAACAAAAGAACCAACTAATGTATCTTTACATCCATCAAAAAATCAATGTGCAGATTTCCGAATGAATGATTACAACATAATATTCAATGGTACGACGGAGATAATGAATAGAAGTTGATGAGGAAACGATTTCGGGTTAGTGGGCAAAGTTGCTTGGAAAAAAGCCAAATGTTTTGTTAGCACCCCCGGCGTTCTACCGTGCCGGATCGTCAATCTTGTTCACACTTGCAGCTTTGAAAAGAAGTGAGGACTACGGCTTGTTCGTAGCAATACTACGCTTGATGGTACAACCTCAAATGTGTAAATATTATTGGTTGATGTTGAGAACCCATAGATCTAAACATCACAAAGACACGTTAACATAAGATACGTTATTCGTTTTGTTTGAGAAAGATTGCGTGTTCGGTTTAAGAATGATGTATATAAACTTTGAGATGTTGGCATCTCGAGTAGTATTTGTTGGTTAGATTTGTAAAACATGTATAGATTTATGTGAATGAAAACATATGTCTTGCTGATGTAGACCCAGAGTAGCAAAGCAGGTTGTCATTGATGAAAAGGTGACAGAAAAAAGCCATTGAACGAGCTATGATGGATATCTAACTTGACGATCACTTTCCGAATTTTGGAAATGGACTAGAGTTTCGGATGTTGAAAGTGAATTTAAACAACTGTAGTGATGTTAGGGCACTTGGGAAGACCAGCTGATCGATAATATATAAAATTAGACTTCAAATAGGCCAAAATAAGGTTAGCCAGAGTAAGGGACACATGTTTGATTGGAAAATACTAACATTTACACTGCAGTCTTGGGTGTGTAATTGTATTTTTATGGGTAGATCACCGGTCATGGATGAGACTGATGCAAGCCCGGGCAAAGTTGTAATTAACTGAAGACGTTATACCCAGCAGTGGGTACATGGATTTAATTTATAATACGAGTAGAAATCCTTCCATTACATTAAACACTTTCTACCCTACCGAACAAATCAACCGACACTGACTATTAATTTAATTAAATCAACCAACCTTACCCATATTCTAATTAGAACTGAAGTTGTTTACCACTATGCCAAAATAATTGAGTTTCTTAACAATACTTTGGTTTAAGTAAAACTTTGTTAATATAAATTAGATGGAGTATTGTTCACGGACCCCGACCATAATCGAATGAGCTTCGTTCACCATCAAGAGCAAAGTCTTGTTAGTATAAAGCTGTACATTAAGTTCATTGGCTTTTCCCGCTTCTCGGGTATCCTTCGCTTTCGATATACGAGTAGCTTAGTTTTGCTAAACTGTCAAATTTTGGGTCAATTAAATTGGACGGCTGCTGGAATACTTTGCTTCCTCTTGCTCCGAGATATTATAACATATTATTGTAATAAAGAGATTCCATAAACCTAGGTAGCTATAATTGAAAAATGGCCATCAAAACACATAACAACGTGTTGTACTACGGTTGTGACTAATTTTAAATAATTTATTAAAGCAGGCTTTCCTTTGCGGAGGTCCATATCAATGAACATTAAATAATTACTTTGTGCACCTGCGTACGACCTTGTGATACCTATGTCTATGTAACAAACGTGAGTTCATGCAGCTCCCCCACCCACACTGCAAGAACATACACGAATCCAAATATAAAACAATAATATAATAAATAAAATATATATTATTATATTTAGGGGAGGCCTATGTCCAGCAGTGGACGTATTTCGCCTGACACGATGATGATGATGAAATAAAATATAAATAAATAATATATTGCTGTCTTGTGAATAAATATATTTTCTTTCTAAATATCACCACCACCATACTACACTGACGCGTTTCGAACACTATTTGATTACTGTAAGAACACACACAAGTCACACAAAATCAACCAGTTCTATATTATAATTTTCAAATTTACTTTACCCATGCAAATTTCTCTACAAATAGCAAGACCTATGTCTTTAGCTAAAGGGCTTATCGTAAAAATCTGAACTTTATCTTAAACCCTCTATTTATTGGCTAACCCTTATTTTACGTCCCATCCTACACAAGTTAACCCCCTCGGATCACAACTGGCGTTAGCATATTGGCCATTCAATAATAATCCTGTCAATATTGTAAACGCCAAATTTTGTGAATGAGTACGTGTGTGTGTTTGTTTTTTCTTTATGCTATAACAGCTGGCAGGATTTGGATGAAATTTGATGTGTAGATGAATCTCTGGAATAATAAATAGGGTAGGTATTTTTTATCTCGATATTCCGGCGGAATTCACGTAAAATCCTAAAAAACTTTAACCGCTTAAGTCTATTGACATGATGCATTGGATTTTCTTAATTCAGCCGTCAGTAATTTCATCCTAATCACCTTGATCATCGACAATCTAGCACCGTCCGCTTTAAGCGAAACTTTTTTCCACGCACTACTGATATAAGGAATCAGGTTCCTGGGGCAGTGTTTCTGGGGCGGTACAGTCTGGGGATCTTTAATAAACGAGCATATCAGACTCTCAAAGGGCCAGCAACGCACCTGTGATGCCCCTCGTGTTGGCAGGTGTTCATGGGTGTCGGTGATTGCTCCCCATCAGGTGAGCCGCATGCTCGTTTTCCCCCTCTTATAAAAATAGAGAGACATATTCGGCCCCAGTGACACAACGTCTGTGACTTTTTAGTTACCGTTCCATTGCTAGTTTGAGTAGCCGGGGCCGAACGTGTTTAATGAAGACCACAATGTGCTCTTTAGGAATTCTCACGGATATTTGTAAAAATCACGGACTTTTAACTTGACCGCCATCGCGAGCAAAACCGCAGAAAAAGGCTAGTATTAAATATTCAGGCCTTTACTGAGGTCTGTGTTAATCAAGTACCTATTTCCAGCCATTGTTTACCTTGTTTCTCCGCTACCACACGTGGATTTACAAATGTCATTCAGTACAAATAGAAAATCGTCTGCATAAATTGACTATTATTAAATTCGGACCAGAACTAATACCGTCCAAAGCGAGTTTTGACAAAAAGTATTTGAGCTGAAAAATATTTAAAATCTTATTTCTTTTCGTAATTTAATCAAACCCGAATTTAATTTTGCTTATTCTAAATTAGCAAAACTAGAAACGTAGTCCGTTGTAAATAATAGCAAAACATAATATAATTAGGTATATAGGCTCAATATTGTTTTTTCTACGTAAATACTTAGAATAAACGGTTTATTATTTTAATACGACATGCATCTAATTTGACAAGATGCCATCTTTGCCAATATTCTGGAGGAACAGTCTGCCTTGCTGATGTATTTTAAACTAGCCGTTACCTGCGACTCCGTCCGCGTAGAATTTGGTTTCTAATATCCCGCGGGAACTATGCAACTTTCCGGGATAGAAACTGTCCGATGTCCTTCCCCGGGATTCAAACTATCTGTATACCGAATTTCATCTAAATGGTTCAACGGTTTAGACGTGATGAAGTAACAAACAAACAAATAAACGAACAAACAAACAGACTTACAAACTTTGCATTTATTATATTAGTGGGATGGGATAGTCGGATTGTAATTTTTTTCTGAGACATAATAATTTCGAGTTTTAGCGGAGGAGCAAGACGAAAGGTTTTAGTTTTTTTTTTATACGACTGGATGGCAACGAGCAAGTTTTCCTGATGGTAAGAGATCACCACCGCCCATAAACATCTGCAAACCAGGGGAATTGCAGATGCGTTGCCAACCTAGAGGCCTAAGATGGGATACCTTAAGTGCCAGTAATTTCACCGGCTGTCTTACTCTCCACGCCGAAACACAACAGTGCAAGCACTGCTGCTTCACGGCAGGATTAGCGAGCAAGATGGCATAAGATGGATGGATGGGTTCGCAGACAATATCAATTTTTTATCGTAAGATATGAAAATGTGGCCCTATAAGTTTCTTATGTTTATAGCTAAAACCTGACTTTGAAACCTCATTTTAATAAACTTCGCGAGGTCTCTCAGTATTTCAACATGAATAATCCAGTCACTAGCTACGTTAGAAAGTTTCTGTGATATCATTTCCAAAGTTACCAAATGAGCTATTTAAGCTTATTTATTTATTTTCGTACATATTTTATTGAGGTGAAGGCTGACAATAAAAACGTTCAAGTATGTGTCAAATTGCTGGGTCGGGTTCTGTAGTCAAAATGACGTTAAAAAGCTAGCACAAAGGTCGTTAAGCTAGGCAGCACGGAAAACAACAACCGAAAGAGACCATAGTAATACGATATTCCCACAGGATCGAAATAAAATTCCAAAACTTAAAACACTGGGAAATAAATCGAGGGTTAGAGAAATAAAATTTGTAGCAGGTATTTTATTTGCAGCGGTAATGAAATCCACGACGAAGTTTTTGGGAATTCCCATTGGAATTTTGTGAAATCTCCGAATTTCAGTTCAACGTCAGATTTTATAGTTTACGCGTGAAAAGCCGCAGGTAAATCTGGGATATGTATAAAATAATAATAATAATAAATAATAAATATCATGGGACACTTGACACCAATTGACCTAGTCCCAAACTAAGCAAAGCTGGTACTATGGATACTAGGCAACGGATAAACATACTTATATAGATAAATACATACTTAAATACATATTGAACATCCAAGACCCGAGAACAAGCATTCGTATTATTCATACAAAAATATCTGCCCCGGCCGGGAATCGAACCTGGAACCTCAAGCTTCGTAGTCAGATTCTCTAATCACTTGCCTATCCGGTCGTCAAACTACCATAATTCATACTATCATAATTGTCATATTAAATAGGTATACATGTATACTTAATTAAAGCCTGACCAGGAATATAAAAACCTGACGCGAGGGTAGCACTTCTACGTTTTATATTGCAACATTCTTCACACTTACTATACGATACCTACCAGTCATATTGACAACGGTGTCGATGATGTTATTTAAAGGAATATTTTCTAATCCCTCAGACTTTTTCTATGTCAAATACTTTTATACATTGTGAATTATTTTCCTTCTAACGCTATGGATAATCTTCGGCATTTTAACGCACAAAAACTAAAATAGCACTTTAAAATACCACGCGCAAAAAACGTTAAACTTTAATAGCAATAGACAGATGACATCTGAATTTAGTGTTACCAGTGCAAGAATTTAGTTCTATTGGTTTTCCGCAATATGGCGAGGTTTTTTATAATTCTGGTCAGCGTTTATATTTTGGTGGAAAGTGAAAGACCTCTACCCAGCAGTGGGACAGGGCAATAAAAAAACTTATGACACCTCACACTCACACTCGTACTATGATGTGTGAGTGACCTGGTGCGTGTGTTTGTGTGATCACCGTGTTTGATGTTTTTTTCTGTTTCTGTTCACAAATTTAGCTAATAAAGCACAGCAAATTACACGATAAAACAATCCTTAAAATTATGCGTAGGTATACGAGTAAGGGTTTAATTTTCGGGCACAATGCTTGTAACATCTGGACAGCGTGAAACTTGAAGGGTTTCCGTTTTTGCTATTTTATGGAACCCTAAAATGTTGGCGGGTCAATTTATACCAAGTTGGATTGGCAGTAACATGAACAGGGTCGAGTGGGAGGGTACGGTTAAACAAGGACGAGTAGAAATCAGATAAAAAAAGAAAATGATTTTTTACACACAATGGCTGCCTCGTTACTTCAAAAATGTGACAGTAATAAGTTAAAAATATTTTTTTTAGGAATAAGATAGTTACTTTTATATTTATTATTATGCATCTTTTAAGATATTCTATTCTAACTTTTGATTAATTTTTTGAATTTAAATTTGTTTGACTATGTTATAATACTTTATTAATGACTATAATTATGTGTGATTATAAAAAGTGCTTGACTAATCCCTAGAAAATATGATTCATCTTATTCTAATTTATAATTATTATGAACCCTCAGTGCGCAAATCTGTCTCGCGCTTGTCTATTTTTATAAGTAAACCTGCAAAACTAAGTAAAACAATGCTTTTGAGTTCTACACAATCATCGATATAAACGTAAGTTAACTTTACTAGGCAATTATTTCTTGGAAGAAATTCTCTTAGAGCCCAATGGAGCTCTGACAGCCTTTCGATAGTAGATACCTATAAGACTTATCTCCTCTCCGAAAAAATCTCAAACTCGACCTAAACTTGAAAGTGGTAAGGTTTTTTTTGGCGAAATCTTCACTCTTATTTGTACGGAGTCTGATGTTAGACTTTTCTTGATACTTAAGCACAACAAAGTAACTGTCTTCCCTAATCAACTGTCAATGATACGCTTAAGGCATTTCATTGAGCTTGCCGGAAAACATTTACTTAGGGAACGTTCCCATACTACGTGACCTGTACAGGCAGCCTGTCCACAAGAGCGGAGCGAAAGGGTAATGCGGAGTAGAGTTACGGATTGTGTCTGTCCATAGACGCGGAGCTAGATGGCGGGCGGAGCGAGAAAGTAATGCGGTGCGGAGTTGCGGAGGCGCAGAGCAAAATAAGAGCAATGCTAGGGGTTTCTTTGAGGGATAAAATCCGAAATCTCATTATCCGACAAAGAACGAAAGTACCCGACGTTGCTTAAAGAATTAGTTCGCTGAAGTGGCGTTGGGCTGGCCACGTCAGTGTCTGTCGCTGGACCAATGAACGGTGGGGCAGACTAGTCCTCGAATAGAGACCAGACGGATGTGAAAACGCAGTGTAGGGCGTCCTGAGGCACGGTGGACGGACGACCTTAAGAGGGTCGCTGGCAGCGGATGGATGCGATTCAATTTGAACATTTTACTTAACACGCCTAGTTTATATCAAGTCCATTAGACGGAAATAATATCATGGGCATTGTTTTAAGCGTAAAAAATAATTTATACCAAATTGGTACAGCTACTCTGTTAGTAATAAATGGAGTCAAATACAATACTACGGAACTCGAAACTTGAAGTTCGTGTCGTGCGGTCCCTCTGACACTTATACTATTTAATACGAGAGCGAGAGGGACGGTACGATACGAACTTCGAGTTTCGTAGTATCGCTGCAGCACAGCATCCTCGCATATTTCTGATGGTATCTGAACCTTAATAAAGACAAAATTATGGGCCATTACTTTTTGTAATTTTCTGTTTGTATTTATGAATTACCACCTACATGAAAATTAGGAGGGGGTTAAAAATTTGTCAAAATAGGACGCGTGGTATGGGAATGTTCCCTAGTTAGGTTAGGACTACGAAAGTTGATTTCCGAGAAAATTGGATAGAGCAAAAATTAGGAAGACACCTAAATAGATTAGGCGGCTCACTTAAAAAAGTGTTAAGTAGTAGCACTTGGATGGCCAAGAGAGATCTAATTAGGTCAGGAATACAGTGGAGCTTTTGAAATTCCGTGAGCTCGGCATACCTTCTGCTTGGCTGAATGATTACGACTTTTTTTTATTAAATTAGAATTGAGTTAAGATTTAACTACACATATTTTTTAGAAGTTCCACGCGGGGATAAGGAAAAGTTATTTACATTTTTCGATTCAGGATGACACGCTCAATTACTATGATTATTAAACACTTCAAATTTAGTATGCAAGTAGGTAATTATAACAGTATAATAAAACTTGCGTCAATTTGGTCAAAATTGATTCCATTGTCAGTTATGCATTTTATTGTAAATAAAACACAAGATCAGTTTTGCAAACGAAAAATAATATAAAATACATTATAAAAAGGTTTTCAGGATTCTTCTGAATTTCCATGGGGCTGTTGAAAGTTTGGACGCTTGCGTTAATGTGAATACAAATGTGCGTTGACGCGTATTTAGGTCCTAAAGTCATCTACCAACTAGGAGCGCTCTCTTGTCTACAATAGTCCATATAATTATTGTGCACTGTCATTTTGTCAAGTTTCTTTTATTAAATAATTTCTAGTATTCATTGCCGTTGCGTTTATTTCATCATGTTATGGGCCATCCTGAGCCAACAGCATAAAATCTTCGTATTTTTAACAATAGTGCCGAGGCGACCGAACTTTGCTCAGTTGCTGTGCTCAATTTTTTGAATACGTATTTAAATAACTAGCTATTTAGAGTAAAACATTCATGGATACATTTATAAATAAAATAAAAAAAATAAACCTCGTCTGACTAAGAATTTTAAAAGAAGAAGGAGAAACAAACAGAAGTCAATTTTGTGAAGATCTAATGGACTAGAACTTGAAACGTTCTTGAAAGAAAGTATACAGAAGTTGCAGAATTAAAGAGATTTGTCAATGTGTCCGAAACCACACTGCCTCACACACACATATTGGACAGAATGACCTAAGTTTCAAATATGAAATATGAGTCTAGTTTGTCAGTTGAACGACCTAGCGGGCTATTTTATGTTTTATTCTCAGTGGTTTTCAATAGATTTTGCGGTTTATGTGCCTTGCTTCAGTAGTTTTTATTAAAGAGAGCTTGTATTATATGTTATATAAACGATTTGTACCTACGCTATAAAGCTCTGCTGCAGAGTTTGTGGCTAGCGATAAAACTACCAATTTTTGCAGGACTTAGGACAAGAGACTAAAGTGAGAAATTGGTAGGTTAATAGCAGATGAAATACGTTAGCCATAATGTTATAGATAGGTAGTGTGTCTGTATAACGACATTGGTGTTTTGTACGTCTGGTCTTGGAGCAGCAAGGTAGAACAGAAGGTAGAAAATATTGATTGGAAGTGTGGTGTGGAGATACAAAGTGTCTCGATCGATGATGAATGAATCAATCAATTAAGATTGGGCCCTGGGTATAAAATATTATAATGGGTATAATATATGATAAAATATATCAATTATAAAATATATTTGTGTTTTTTATTTTGCCAGTTAAAAAGAAATTTTTAACGATAAAGTGCATCAAAGTTTGGGAATGGGGCCCCAAGACGTGCTGCAAATAAAAAGTTACATAGGGGTGATAATACCAGACCAGTAAAATACAATACAATACAACACAATACAATACAATAATGCTTTATAGAACACCAACACATAGTACCTACGCAGATTATATTTTTTAAATACCCGTTACCCGCAACTTGTACGCGTAGAATTCGGTTATCGCTATCCCGCGGGAACTAGGCAATTTTCTGAGACAAAACTATTCTTATGTCCTTCCCCGGGACTCAAACTATCTGTATACCGAATTTCATCTGAATCAGTTCAGCGGTTTAGACGTGATGAATTATTAACAAACAGACTTACTAACTTTTGCATTTTTAACATGTAGCGACTGTTTCACCACCCATTGATTAATTTTAATTGACGGATAAATGTGATGCCGTCTCTGTTTGTTCTGTTCGAACAGACCGAGACGGCATCACATTTATCCGTCAGTTAAAATTAATCAATGGGTGGTGAAACAGCCCCTAATTAAGTAGGATAGGATAAAACGCATCCACTCTTGTTACAATAATATCCAACTAACTTACTAATGCCACATAATAAGGTGCCAGAAAATTAGGTTCGGATATTATCACAGTCTGTTATTAATATCTAATGGACCAATAAGAATCAAAAAAGGGGTATGTGATTTTGTTATTTTGCTTTTTCATATAAATATAATAATTTGAGCAATAGAAAGAGAGAGGGGGAGAGAGAGACACTTTTATTTACACATACTCGATACACAAATAATCCATTAGAAAGAAAAAATAAATAGGTGAAAAGAACACTGAATATCGAATAGGTTGTATTATTACACGTCAATCATGTTCAAAAGCAATAACCTGATAATAAAGCAAAAATAATTGACCCTTAAAATATCGAAATCCTATTTTCTAGCACCCTCTGTAATATCTGTAGCAATGTGCCTAAACATTGGTACAGATTGCCCGTAGCAGAGATTTTCATCCGTAGCAGATGGTAATTCAAAACGTGACCGGCCTCCAGAACACGACTTAAGTAGCATCTTTGATAAATATCATTTTTATTTAGTTTTTATTGCACGTAAAGATAAACACGTTTCTCGTTTAGAATCACCCCTGCCCTTTGTACCTTCGTTTTATGGAGAGTTAAAAAAACGTGCTTCCGTGTTGGTAAAGTGTTTTAATGTGAAATTAGGCTTACAGTCGTACGTAGCAGGGATGTCAATAAAGAAAATTCGGACTGGGGTTGATGAGTCATTACTCTGAAATTTTGTTTTAGGTTCAAAAACTTCATCTGACTTAATACATATTTTTTTTTATTCGACTGGACGTCAAACGAGCAAGTGGGTCTCCAGATGGTAAGAGATCACCACCGCCCATAGACACCTGCAACACCAGGGGTATTGCAGATGCGTTGCCAACTTAGAGGCCTAAGGTGCGATACCTACATTTTGTAAGTTTATTTGTAACCTCATCACTTCTAAACCGCTGAATCGATACTGATGAAATTCGGCCTTTCCCGGGAGCCCGCGACTCAAATGAACTAAACATACTTAGTTGTGTTAAATACTTGTGATGTATACATATCATTTAATAATATTGTAAATCTGTTTTAAAAAAAATATATATACCTCGTTGAGTTTCTTGCCGGATTCTTCTCAGCAGAGGTTTTTCCGAACCGGTGGTAGAATTTTTTTTGAGATTCATAAGTGCTTGTTATAGCCTAAATTGAATAAAGATATTTTGACTTTGACTTTGACTTTGACTTTGACTTTGACTTAGAATAGTTTTTATCCAGAAAAATTGTATAGTTTCCGCGGGATAGCGATAAACGAATTCTACGCAGATGGAGCCAAAAGCAACAAGCTAGTTAATTATAAAGGATACTGTGTACGGTGAGCTTAAATTTAAGCAATAATATGTTAAATAATATTTTACAGGAAACCATAACATTTTAATTTATCTTAACACTAATATAGTCTGTCTGTAGTCTGTAGTCCATGTAGCACTGTAATATTTATTTGTCATCTTATAATACCATGGCTGCAACGAATAAATGAATAAATAAATAAATAAATAAATGGAATTCACGTAAAATCCTAAAAACCTTAACCGCTTAAGTCTATTGACATGATGCATTGGATTTTCTTAATTCAGCCGTTTTATCCTAATCACCTCGATCATCGACAATCTAGCACCGTCCGCTTTAAGCGAAACTTTTTTCCACGCACTACTGATATAAGGAATCAGGTTCCTGGGGCAGTGTTTCTGGGGCGGTACAGTCTGGGGATCTTTAATAAACGAGCATATCAGACTCTCAAAGGGCCAGCAACGCACCTGTGATGCCCCTCGTGTTGGCAGGTGTTCATGGGTATCGGTGATTGCTCCCCATCAGGTGAGCCGCATGCTCGTTTGCCCCCTCTTATATAAATAGAGAGACATATTCGGCCCCAGTGACACAACGTCTGTGACTTTTTAGTTACTGTTCCATTGCCAGTATGAGTAGCCGGGGCCGAACGTGTTTAATGAAGACCACAATGTGTTCTTTAGAAATTCTCACGGATATTTTTGTAAAAATCACGGAATTTTTAACTTGACCGCCATACTTAAAGGTTTACGCGAGCAAAACCGCTGAAAAAGGCTAGTATTAAATATTTAGGCCTTTACTGAGGTCTGTGTCAATCAAGTACCGTCAGTAGTGTATTTCCAACCATTGTTTACCTTGTTTCTCCGCTACCACACGTGGATTTACTGCCATTCAGTAGAAATAGAAAATCGTCTGCATAAATTCATAAATTGACTATTATTAAATTCGGACGAAAACTAATACCGTCCAAAGCGAGTTTTGTCAAAAAGTATTTGAGCGGAAAAATGTTTAAAAGCTAATTTCTTTTCGTAATTTAATCAAACCCGAATTTAATTTTGCTTATTCTAAATTAGCAAAACAAGAAACGTAGTCCGTTGTAAATAATACCAAAACATAATATAATTAGGTATATAGGCTCAATATTGTTTTTTTTCTACGTAAATACTTATAAATAAACGGTTTATTATTTTAATACGACATGCATCTAATTTGACAAGATGCCATCTTTGACAATATTCTGGAGGAACAGTCTGCCTTGTTGATGTATTTTAAACTAGCCGTTACCCGCGACTCCGTCCGCGCAGAATTCGGTTTTCACTATCCCGCGGGAACTATGCAACTTTACGGGATAAAAACTATCCTATGTCCTTCCCCGGGATTCAAACTATCTGTATACCGAATTTCATCTAAATGGTTCAACGGTTTAGACGTGATGAAGTAACAAACAAAGAAATAAACGAACAAACAAACAGACTTACAAACTTTGCATTTATTATATTAGTGGGATGGGATAGTCGGATTGTAATTTTTTTCTGAGACATAATAATTTCGAGTTTTAGCGGAGAAGCAACACGAAAAGTTTTAGTTCGCAGACAATATAAATTTTTTATTGTAAGATATGAAAATGTTTCACTTTCGCGGGGACACACAACATTGTGTATTTAATATTTTCATGTATTTCTGTATTTTTTTTTTTTAATTATGTTTGTGTTAATTTTGCTGTAATTATGTGTGTCTTCTGTGTAAGTGAATAAATGTCTTCTTTCTTTCTTTCTTTCTATAATGTAGCCCTGTAAGTTTCTTATATTTATAGCTAAAACCTGACTTTGAAACCTCATTTTAATAAACTTCGCGAGGCCTCCCAGTATTTCAACATGAATAATCCAGTCACTAGCTACGTTAGGAAGTTTCTGTGATATCATTTTCAAAGTTACCAAATGAGCTATTTAAGCTTATTTATTTATTTTCGTACATATTTTATTGAGGTGAAGGCTGACAATAAAAACGGTCAAGTATGTGTCAAATTGCTGGGTCGGGTTCTGTAGTCAAAATGACGTTAAAAAGCTAGCACAAAGGTCGTTAAGCTAGGCAGCACGGAAAACAACAACCGAAAGAGACCATAGTAATACGATATACCCACAGGATCAAAATAAAATTCTAAAACTTTAAACACTGGGAAAAAAATCGAGGGTTAGAGAAATAAAATTTGTAGCAGGTATTTTATTTACAGAGGTAATGAAATCCACGACGAAGTTTTTGGAAATTCCCATTGAAATTTTGTGAAATCTCCGAATTTCAGTTCATCGTCAGATTTTACACGTGCAAAGCCGCAGGTAAATCTGGAATATGTATAAAATAATAATAATAATAAATAATAAATATCATAGACACTTGAGACCAATTGACCTAGTCCCAAACTAAGCGAAGCTTGTACTATGGATACTAGGCAACGGATAAACATACTTATATAGATAAATACATACTTAAATACATATTGAACATCCAAGACCCGAGAACAAACATTTGTATTATTCATACAAAAATATCTGCCCCGGCCGGGAATCGAACCTGGAACCTCAAACTTCGTAGTCAGATTCTCTAATCACTTGCCTATCCGGTCGTCAAACTACCATAATTCATACTATCATAATTGTCATATTAAATAGGTATACATGTATACTTAATTAAAGGCTGACCAGGAATATAAAAACCTGACGCGAGGGTAGCACTTCTACGTTTTATATTGCAACATTCTTCACACTTACTATACGATACCTACCAGTCATATTGACAACGGTGTCGATGATGTTATTTAAAGGAATATTTTCTAATCCCTCAGACTTTTTCTATGTCAAATACTTTTATACATTGTGAATTATTTTCCTTCTAACGCTATAGATAATCTTCGGCATTTTAACGCACAAAAACTATAATAGCACTTTAAAATACCACGTGCAAAAAACGTTAAACTTTGATAGCAATAGACAGATGACATCTGAATTTAGTGTTACCAGTGCAAGAATTTAGTTCTATTGGTTTTCCGCAATATGGCGAGGTTTTTTATAATTCTGGTCAGCGTTTATATTTTGGTGGAAAGTGAAAGACCTCTACCCAGCAGTGGGACAGGGCAATAAAAAAACTTATGACACCTCACACTCACACTCGTACTATGATGTGTGAGTGACCTGGTGCGTGTGTTTGTGTGATCACCGTGTTTGATGTTTTTTTCTGTTTCTGTTCACAAATTTAGCTAATAAAGCACAGCAAATTACACGATAAAACAATCCTTAAAATTATGCGTAGGTATACGAGTAAGGGTTTAATTTTCGGGCACAATGCTTGTAACATCTGGACAGCGTGAAACTTGAAGGGTTTCCGTTTTTGCTATTTTATGGAACCCTAAAATGTTGGCGGGTCAATTTATACCAAGTTGGATTGGCAGTGACATGAACAGGGTCGAGTGGGAGGGTACGGTTAAACAAGGACGAGTAGAAATCAGATAAAAAAAAAGGATTTTTTACACACAATGGCTGCCTCGTTACTTCAAAAATGTGACAGCAATAAGTTAAAAATATTTTTTTAGGAATAAGATTTATATTTATATTTATTATTATGCATCTTTAAAGATATTCTATTCTAACTTTTGATTAATTTTTTGAATTCATATTTGTTTGACTATGTTATAATACTTTATTGATGACTATAATTATGTTTGATTATAAAAAGTGCTTGACTAATCCCTAGAAAATATGATTCATCTTATTCTAATTTATAATTATTATGAACCCTCAGTGCGTAAATCTGTCTCGCGCTTGTCTATTTTTATAAGTAAAACTGCAAAACTAAGTAAAACAATGCTTTTGAGTTCTATACAATCATCGATATAAACGTAAGTTAACTTTACTAGGCAATTATTTCTTGGAAGAAATTCTCTTAGAGCCCAATGGAGCTCTGACAGCCTTTCGATAGTAGATACCTATAAGACTTATCTCCTCTATGAAAAAATCTCAAACTCGACCTAAACTTGAAAGTGGTAAGGTTTTTTTTGACGAAATCTTCACTCTTATTTGTACGGAGTCTGATGTTAGACTTTTCTTGATACTTAAGCACAACAAAGTAACTGTCTTCCCTAATCAACTGTCAATGATACGCTTAAGGCATTTCATTGAGCTTGCCGGAAAACATTTACTTAGGGAACGTTCCCATACTACGTGACCTGTACAGGCAGCCTGTCCACAAGAGCGGAGCGAAAGGGTAATGCGGAGTAGAGTTACGGATTGTGTCTGTCCATAGACGCGGAGCTAGATGGCGGGCGGAGCGAGAAAGTAATGCGGTGCGGAGTTGCGGAGGCGCAGAGCAAAATAAGAGCAATGATAGGGGTTTCTTTGAGGGATCATCATCATCATCATCATCCCAGCCTATATACGTTCCACTGCTGGGCACAGGCCTCCTCTCAGAACAAGAGGGCTTGGGCCATAGTTCCCGCGCGGGCCCAGTGCGGGTTGGGAACTTCACACGCACCATTGAATTGCTTCGCAGGTTTGGGCAGGTTTCCTCACGATGTTTTCCTTCACCGCATAGCTCGTGGTAAATTTCAAATGTAATTCCGCACATGAATTTCAAAAAACTCAGAGGTGCGAGCCGGAGTTTGAACCCACGACCCTCTGCTTGAGAGGCGATAGGTCAAACCACTAGGCCACCACGGCTCAATGAGGGATAAAATCCAAAATCTCATTATCCGACTAAGAACGAAAGTACCCGACGTTGCTTAAAGAATTAGTTCGCTGAAGTGGCGTTGGGCTGGCCACGTCAGTGTCTGTCGCAGGACCAATGAACGGTGGGGCAGACTAGTCCTCGAATGGAGACCACAGATGTGAAAACGCAGTGTAGGGCGTCCTGAGACACGGTGGACGGAAGAGAGTCGCTGGCAGCGGATGGATGCGATTAAATTTGAACATTCTACTTAACACGCCTAGTTTATATCAAGTCCATTAGACGGAAATAATATCATGGGCATTGTTTCAAGCATAAAAAATAATTTATATCAAATTGGTACAGCTACTCTGTTAGTAATAAATGGAGTCAAGTACAAAATCAAAATCAAAATCAAAATCATTTATTCAGTAAATAGGCCGCAATGGGCACTTTTACACGTCATTTTTTAAAACTACCAGCGCTTTCGGAAAGACCATCATTGCCAAGAAGAATGCGCCGCAAGAAACTTGGCAGAAAGTCATTTTTTCAACATAAAATAATTACAAATAAAATACTTAAAAACTACAGTATACAATGAAATAAAAGAAAATACAAAAAATAATAATAATAATACAGGGATGTATGGGGTCCCTTAGTTACAAAACTAAACTCTAACTATAATCTACGTTCAGTGGAAGTGTAGACTGCTTCCACCGTCATGAATTAAAAAAAAAAATAATAATAAAAAAATAATAAAAAAATAATATACAATACTACGAAACTCGAAACTCGAAGTTCGTGTCGTGCGGTCCCTCTGACACTTATACTATTTAATACGAGAGCGAGAGGGACGGTACGATACGAACTTCGAGTTTCGTAGTATCGCTGCAGCACAGCATCCTCGCATATTTCTGATGGAAGCTCAGCCTTAATAAAAACAAAATTATGGGCCATTACTTTTTGTAATTTTCTGTTTGTATTCATGAATTACCCCCTACATGAAAATTGGGTCATCATCATCATCATCATGAAAATTAGGAGAGGGTTAAAAATTTGTCAAAATAGGACACGTGGTATGGGAATGTTCCCTAGTTAGGTTAGGACTACGAAAGTTGATTTCCGAGAAAATTGGATAGAGGAAAAATTAGGAAGACACCTAAATAGATTAGGCGGCTCACTTAAAAAAGTGTTAAGTAGTAGCACTTGGATGGCCAAGAGAGATCTAATTAGGTCAGGAATACAGTGGAGCTTTTGAAATTCCGTGAGCTCGGCATGACTTCTGCTTGGCTGAATGATTACGACTTTTTTTTATTAAATTAGAATTGAGTTAAGATTTAACTACACATATTTTTTAGAAGTTCCACGCGGGGATAAGGAAAAGTTATTTACATTTTTCGATTCAGGATGACACGCTCAATTACTATGATTATTAAACACTTCAAATTTAGTATGCAAGTAGGTAATTATAACAGTATAATAAAACTTGCGTCAATTTGGTCAAAATTGATTCCATTGTCAGTTATGCATTTTATTGTAAATAAAACACAAGATCAGTTTTGCAAACGAAAAACAATATAAAATACATTATAAAAAGGTTTTCAGGATTCTTCTGAATTTCCATGGGGCTGTTGAAACTTTGGACGCTTGCGTTAATGTGAATACAAATGTGCGTTGACGCGTATTTAGGTCCTAAAGTCATCTACCAACTAGGAGCGCTCTCTTGTCTACAATAGTCCATATAATTATTGTGCACTGTCATTTTGTCAAGAAGATTATTAAATAATTTCTAGTATTCATTGCCGTTGCGTTTAATTCATCATGTTATGGGCCATCCTGGGCCAACAGCATAAAATCTTCGTATTTTTAACAATAGTGCCGAGGCGACCGAACTTTGCTCAGTTGCTGTGCTCAATTTTTTGAATACGTATTTAAATAACTAGCTATTTAGAGTAAAACATTCATGGATACATTTATAAATAAAATAAAAAAAATAAACCTCGTCTGACTAAGAATTTTAAAAGAAGAAGGAGAAACAAACAGAAGTCAATTTTGTGAAGATCTAATGGACTAGAACTTGAAACGTTCTTGAAAGAAAGTATACAGAAGATGCAGAATTAAAGAGATTTGTCAATGTGTCCGAAACCACACTGCCTCACACACACATATTGGACAGAATGACCTAAGTTTCAAATATGAAATATGAGTCTAGTTTGTCAGTTGAACGACCTAGCGGGCTATTTTATGTTTTATTCTCAGTGGTTTTCAATAGATTTTGCGGTTTATGTGCCTTGCTTCAATAGTTTTTATTAAAGAGAGCTTGTATTATATGTTACATAAACGATTTGTACAGTCGCCATCAGATATTTCAGAGCGGCCAAGGTGATCAAAAATATCGATACATAAACTCTAATACCTTAATAATAGAGTTCATGTGCCGATATTTTTTGACCACCTTGGCCGCTCCGAAATATCTGATGGCGACTGTACCTACGCTATAAAGCTCTGCTGTAGAGTTTGTGGCTAGCGATAAAACTACCAATTTTTGCAGGACTTAGGACAAGAGACTAAAGTGAGAAATTGGTAGGTTAATAGCAGATGAAATACGTTAGCCATAATGTACGTCTGGTCTTGGAGTAGCAAGGTAGAACAGAAGGTAGAAAATATGGAGTGGAAGTATGGTGTGGAGATATAAAGTGTCTCGATCGATGATGAATGAATCAATCAATTAAGATTGTGCCCTGGGTATAAAATATTATAATGGGTGTATAATATATGATAAAATATATCAATTATAAAATATATTTTTGTGTTTTTTATTTTGCCAGTTAAAAAGAAAATTTTAACGATAAAGTGCATCAAAGAGTGGTGCAAATAAAAAGTTACATAGGGGTGATAATCTGACCGCCAGACCAGTAAAATACAATACAATACAACACAATACAATACAATAATGCTTTATAGAACACCAACACATAGTACCTACGCAGATTATATTTTTTAAATACCCGTTACCCGCGACTTGTACGCGTAGAATTCGGTTATCGCTATCCCGCGGGAACTAGGCAATTTTCTGAGACAAAACTATTCTTATGTCCTTCCCCGGGACTCAAACTATCTGTATACCGAATTTCATCTGAATCAGTTCAGCGGTTTAGACGTGATAAATTATTAACAAACAGACTTACTAACTTTTGCATTTTTAACATGTAGCGACTGTTTCACCACCCATTGATTAATTTTAATTGACGGATAAATGTGATGCCGTCTCTGTTTGTTCTGTTCGAACAGACGGAGACGGCATCACATTTATGTGGTGAAACAGCCCCCAATTAAGTAGGATAGGATAAAACACGTCCACTCTTGTTACAATAATATCCAACTAACATTACTAATGCCACATAATAAGGTGCCAGAAAATTAGGTTCGGATATTATCACAGTCTGTTATTAATATCTAATGGACCAATAAGAATCAAAAAAGGGGTATGTGATTTTGTTATTTTGCTTTTTCATATAAATATAATAATTTGAGCAATAGAAAGAGAGAGGGGGAGAGAGAGACACTTTTATTTACACATACTCGATACACAAATAATCCATTAGAAAGAAAAAATAAATAGGTGAAAAGAACACTGAATATCGAATAGGTTGTATTATTACACGTCAATCATGTTCAAAAGCAATAACCTGATAATAAAGCAAAAATAATTGACCCTTAAAATATAGAAATCCTATTTTCTAGCACCCTCTGTAATATCTGTAGCAATGTGCCTAAACATTGGTACAGATTGCCCGTAGCTGAGATTTTCATCCGTAGCAGATGGTAATTCAAAACGTGACCGGCCTCCAGAACACGACTTAAGTAGCATCTTTGATAAATATCATTTTTATTTAGTTTTTATTGCACGTAAAGATAAACACGTTTCTCGTTTAGAATCACCCCTGCCCTTTGTACCTTCGTTTTATGGAGAGTTAATAAAACGTGCTTCCGTGTTGGTAAAGTATTTTAATGTGAAATTAGGCTTACAGTCGTACGTAGCAGGGATGTCAATTAAGAAAATTCGGACTGGGGTTGATGAGTCATTACTCTGAAATTTTGTTTTAGGTTCCAAAACTTTATCTGACTTAATATTTTTTTTTTTATTCGACTGGACGTCAAACGAGCAAGTGGGTCTCCTGATGGTAAGAGATCACCACTGCCCATAGACACCTGCAACACCAGGGGTATTGCAGATGCGTTGCCAACTTAGAGGCCTAAGGTGCGATACCTACATTTTGTAAGTTTATTTGTAACCTCATCACTTCTAAACCGCTGAATCGATACTGATGAAATTCGGCCTTTCCCGGGAGCCCGCGACTCAAATGAACTAAACATACTTAGGATAGTTTTTATCCAGAAAAATTGTATAGTTTCCGCGGGATAGCGATAAACGAATTCTACGCAGATGGAGCCGAGAGCAACAATCTAGCTAATTATAAAGGATACTGTGTACGGTGAGCTTAAATTTAAGCAATAATATCTTAAATAATATTTTACAGGAAACCATAACATTTTAATTTATCTTAACACTAATATAGTCTGTAAGTTTACTTTTAAACAAACCAAATGTTATTTGCTTTTTCACTTCAAAAGTCATGGTTTTATTAATCGACCACAAATTTGCCACCTTATTTACAAAGACGTTTATTGTGCGTCGTAACAGAAAAAAATATTGTTGATAGATAAATAACTAGCGTCTTTAAGTAAATTTGATGCGGAATCATCTTCGAAACCACTAAATAATACAATTAGCTAATATTGCTAAACTATACTAATATTTTATTTTACTGAACAATAACTTCCTAGCTGCTGCTATAGTTATTATTGTCGATTATTGCCTCAATAAAATGGCGGTCGAACTAAAACAACACGTTCTTTTAGCAACCAACATAAAGCTGCATACTAAGCTAGAACCGGACTAAATGAGTCACAGGCGTGACGGTGGCAAATAGATAAATCATAGAAAAATAATTTGTTTATTCTTTGTACTGAATAAATATTCCATGTTAGTTTCACAGCGCTTTGGTTTTTAATACTATGCTGTAAAATGTGTTGAAATAAATAAATATTTAACATAATAGGTACACATACACACGTCGATAGGTACTCATAATTCAAAAAATCAACCAATCCAACATTCAATAAACCCAACCAACCAGTCCACCTGACTAACCAATCAGCTAACCTTAAACCTTTTTAGTGAAGGTACTTTTTTATTTGTGTCACAATGTGATGTACACTTGATTTAATTTATTTCCATTTGCTTTATTTCAATTCGACCCAATTTACTTCTTACCTATTGATTTAAATTAAAATGTGTTAATTGCGTCTTAATTAATGTTTAATTTTGTCATTATCTACTTTTTTGCAAAAGAGAACACGCAAGTTAACAATGTCATTCTCCTGTCGTAAGTACTATAATATCTGTAGGCGACTTTGGTTTGAGTAATGGATCGGATATAGGATCTAGGCTGATATTGACGCTAGAGCTAAATGTCTGGGTTCGACAGGGTAGCATAAGGGGTAAAAAGGCGTATGTCAAAGTCACTCTTAGCTAGATAATGGTCAAGTCAAAGTAAAATAGGTACATAGCTCATATTAAATAATATTGTAACGGTTAACTCACGTCTTAAATCGAGTTTAGCTTGACATATTTCGCGCTAATTCGTAGCTCTTCTTCCTAGGAGCAACGCGACTCGGCGGCTGCCGCAAGTCGCGTACTACGCGCCACCGCACAATATCCTCCTAACGCCCAGAGTCCTTTATAAAGGACTATTGTAATTTGAACATCAACCTCTATCATAAATGACATAAAGTTTGATGTTCATAAATCTAAAAGTTTACTTGGGTCACTAAGATGATACAATTTAATATGACAAAGTCTCATGGTAGTTCATGTTCAAGGTACAAAGCTTTATTTTTATCCACATTTGTAACACATTAGATTCGAAAATTGAAGCAAGGAATCGCCGCAAATGCGAATCGGAATTATTTCCAAGAATCCCTGTTCATGACATAATTATGGTCATAAAACTCATAAATTTTGTGATACGCCTTATTTGACCTACCTTACCTGCCTGTTTTGTATCTTTTCTTTTGTACAATAAAGAGTTTACATACATACATACATACAATATATTAATGAACTGAAACAATTACTTTGCTCACCCGCGACCGGTAGTACGGTCAAGGACTTTAATTCATGAGCCACCATGGAACCATTTCACAGTAAACGTCATAGTGGCATCGCATTAATTAACAAGGAAAATCGTAATCACTTTTCCTTTGAAAAGGTTCCTTGGTAGCTCACGAATTTAAGTCCTTGACCGTACGTTTATGGAAGAAATCTGTGTTCATGCAAATAAATAAATTAATTATTTAGATATTGATATCGTCACTACTTTGAAAAAATCTCGTATCTCAAATCAATACGTCAACAAAATAGAACCTTGACCCAATGGTCATAAAGTTATCCATTTTGAGATAAGAGTTTTTTTTACAGTAGTGACGATATCTTCTTGACATTGTATTTGAATTTTATATCTCTATAATATTTTTTTGGAATATTGATATAAAAACTTATAGGTACCTCTAAATATAGGTAGGCAAAGTTTCCCACAAAGATTTTTGGTTTCAGCCGCCAGTCTGCAAAATTGAACTTTAAACTTTAAGCTTTTGCATTTGAGTTATCGCTTATAATTATGGTGTTGTATGGCTTTAACTTAGGATTTTATTTCCTATAGCCTGGCTTCTTTGTTAGAAAAGATATGTTTTCAAAAAACTTTTCCTAGTTTTAAGATTTTCGACCACATGGTCCCCTAAACCCTCGCATTTGTCTTCACTTCCTTACCCTTCAGATGTTTAATGTCGCGGCACTACAGACTAGTTAGCGTGGTCAAGTTAAATTTCATGGTGAAATTAAAATAGCATTTACGCGTTGGTGGCAGTGAGGTATTAACAATGAGACTATTCACACCTCACCGTACTAATGTTTTGGAAGATAATTATAGCTATGCTGTTGCGGCATTAGTCTTTTTTAGTTGTAAGTTAAAGGGTCATTACTGAAAACCAGCGCTGCGGCTTGCTGTGGCAATACGCTGAGTATGGCTTTTTTAGTTCTTTTGGCACAATGTTTCTTTTCTTTTCTTTCTTTCTGTTTAATAATTATTAAAAAAAGTTGTCTATTTTTTAATTAGCTGTAATTTTTTTGTTGTTGTGCCGAATTTGTTACTAAATTTATTCTTTCCTTCTATGCGAAAATTTGCGTATTCCGGATTCTGTCGCGCAAAGAAACTCCGAGCTTAGCTCTCTTCATAGCTCGTTGCGTGGCTTCCAGCCTCTCTAAGACGCCAACAGTAAAAGACCACATCTCAGACCCATAAAAAGCATCTTGTACATAATATTTTCGAGTGATATAATTAACGTCCATTCATTAAATTTACACAAACAAGTAAAGCACCAAACAAAAGCTAGTTCACTGTGAAGGCTGCCAAATTTGGCATTGACGTCATTAAGTTCAGGGCCGGTATTACTGGCTCGGATTTCTCGCCAGGGCAACGGCATGAGAAAATGCGCCCCCGTTCATTTTCATCGATCTTTCTGTTCTATTACAGTGCTGTGGCCAACGTTTGTCTGTATTTTGATACGGGTATAAATATTTTTCTGTGAAAATATCTTTTTCACTTCTCAAGCCGGTGAAATTACTGGCACAACATGGTGTTGCAGATGTTTATGGGCGGTGGTGATCTCTTACCATCAGGAGACCCACTTGCTCGTTTGCCATCCAGTCGAATAAAAAAAAATGCTCGTAAAGTTCGTGTTTATGCTGGATCTAGGCGACATAAAATAACTTTTTATGCTCTAGTGCATAAAATAAAATCTTCGTCTAAGACCAACTTAAGACCAAGGTAATCAGGTGTCAACAGCCACAAACAAAACAGTTTCTGCACATTTTTTAAATAATTATTAATTTCTATAGAACTAAAAATCATTCAAATCAATCATAATAAATCAGTAAAATAAAAAAAATTATTATAATAATGCATAAAAAATAAAACGTACATAGAAAGTGAATAATTGTTTCCACTGTTGCTATTTCATTTCCTCGCCATCGAAGTGAAAACCAGAGTGTAAAACTCGAGCATTAAACCCATTTTCCCCTCTACGTGTCTATCCACCCTCGCCGTACCGGCTCGGGTGGCTATATGAACGTCTCGGGTAAAATGGCTCGTTTTATGCTCTTGTTGTACAATCTACTATTAGTTCCAGCACTAATTTCCTGACATAACAAAGCGTGCATAAATATCTGATACTACTCTATTCCTAGGGCCGGTATGACGTGTCAGATATTTTTGTACTTTAGCAGATATTAAAGCAATGCATGCAATGCACAGTCTTTCACTCTATTTCCAGACTTGATTATTGCATCATCATCGAAGCTATACACTTAGAGGTACCAAGTTTCAATTACTCTACTCGTGGCACTGGGTCCGCATGGGAACTAAGGCTCAAGGCCTCTCATTCTGAAAGGAGGCCTATGCTTTGCAGTGGGACATATATCACTCCCGCTGTATGTGGGTAAAACGTTAAAGCAATTTCTAGACATATATCGTCTTGAGAGTTCCCATTAATTATGCTTGCTGCAAGGAATAGCAGTTCTAAGTATTTGATATTAATTTCAGCCCGACTCTCTCGACGCGTTTCTGAGAAAAAGGGTCTTGACAGATGGACAGACAGATAGACGGACAACAAAGTGACCCTATAATGGGCTTTGTTGTTTCATTTCGAGGTACAAAATACGTGACCAAAGTAAAAGGCAAAAGCTAGTGATAAATATTTGTTTGATAAACGGTGTTGTGTTTCAGGCAATTTTCATAAAGGAGTCAGTTTCAGTGATAGCCACTTATTATTCTGTTGGTTTTTCAGTGAGCCTCTACTCTATTACTAACCGAAAAACTACTCTGTCCACCTGGTTGGACGGTTATTTAGTATTTTTTTTCTTAACCAGTCTAGTTAGTTGGTTAATAATATGAAGTTTTACTAAGTACTAAACGAGCAAATTTTTACGGAATAACTAATGGTTTGTTGGTTAAGTGAGGGCCCCTATATTTTTAGGGCTAAAACGTGGTAAAACTTTCTTGGAGGTCCACACATTTTGACTCTACGTAACACTGAGTAAAGCTTCATCGACCAACTACCAGTAATAAACATATATTATTATGCAAGTACGCATAAAAATTCTTAAAAATTATTCTGCGAAATATACGTTTATCGCTATCCCGCAGGGAAGATTGCGATTTTCTGGGATAAAAACTATCCTTATGTCCTTTCCAGGATATTAAACTATCTTAAGACATACCAAATTTTCTTTAAATCGGTTAAACAGATTTAAATTATCGCATTTGTAATTATATTAGTGGGAAGTGGGATTAATAAATAAAGTAAGGATTAGTAGAACAGAGTAATAGTTGGTTTAGAGACTCTTGTCAATATCACTAAGAACTTGTGTAAATTAAGCAAAACTAAGCTTCAAAATTACATCGCAACTTATTCAATCAAACTTCATTAGCAAATTTCTGAATTAAGATAAAGTTATTATGTAAGTAAGGGAGATTACTTGGTAACTACTGCTAAGTTGCTAAATTAGTTTCAGTTTTAATGTTAACTTTATTAATTTTAGACTTTAACGTCTTATGAGTTATTACAGAAATCTTTTTATAACTGCGTGATGACAATTTTGTCTTTGAGCTCAGAAACCGCAAAAATAAAATAAAAAAAGGTTTTTATTTTATTTTAATGTTGTTAGTTTTCGTGTCATTTATGATATTATTTACTGCTATGGCTTACTCGTATTTAAGTAACATAAAACAATGAACTAAAAGAATTTCCTTGCTCACCCGTGACCTTACGATAGCTAAGCTTATGCAAAATATGCGTGTTCATGCAGTTCCTCCACCTCCACACTGTAAGAACACACACACACATTCTCATTCTTTTAGTTCATTGATATGGACCTCCGCAAAGTAACGTCTGATTCAATAAATTAACATAAAACAATATTTTATAATTCTTTGTCTCCTTGCTTCGACATTAAAGCGGCGGCTATAGTGGTTTTTACCAGTCTTTTAATCAGAATTTTATGACACGTCCGTGTGTTTTCTGGCGTTCCGTTGGTATTTGTATGCTTCCACGATTTCACAATTCATTTTAGATTTGCATTGAACTTTCGTGTAATTCTCCCTCACACTCATCGGCTTTGAAAGGGACTGGGTCAGCAATCTGGACATTCGGTTTGACACAAATTCTATTGGGAAATTCGGGGGATCCTTGTGATCTTGTATTCAGCCCCGTGTTGACACTTCGGGTTCAATTCCGGGGTGTGAATGTGGCATTCTGTAAATGAAATGAAGCTTATTGGTTCCGACACTGTAAATTGGGTAAAATTTCAGATTGAATTGAATCTGGACAGGATTCGTTGTTTACATTCGGTTATTGATTGCGTTGTGGCGATGATTTGATTTGACTGTGGGTGGTAATGATAATTTAAGTGCGTGTGCATGTAATTAATCATAGTCGCATCTCTACTTTCAAAAGCATCATTGTTGTTCTTATTATTTTGATTTTTACTTTTTGTATATATATAAATCTCCTTTAGTCTAAGTATACATCATCATCATCTCAGCATACGTCCCTCTGCTGAGCACAGGTATCCTCTAAGACTGAGAGAGCTTGGGCCGTAATTTCCGCGCGGGCCTAATGCGAATTGGGAACCTATACCTAACTATTTAAGGTTTTGTTTTTGTCTAGTGGGCAGGATATTTGGTGCGTATTGCCAAAAAATAAGGGTTAAAATCTTGTAGGTATGCTCATCCGACAAACTTTTTGTTGTAAAAAAAGCCTTTATTTAGTTAAGCAAACGTAGTTTTTGACAAAAACAAATACCTATACCGGGTGTGGCCTGTAATATGAGCAAATAATTATAATTAAAACATAGATCATACTCAAACTGAACAACATTAGTTCAGCGACTTTTAAAAATAATTAGTTTTTTAATTTTTATTACACTTTAAAGTTTATTCAAAGAAGCAATGTAAAAGCAAAATGCTTGATGTTTGTAGCGTGACAGGCGACGTCAGTTGTGTTCTAGGATGGCTTACATTGATAGCAGTATTTAATTTGTATGAAAAAAAGTAAAATTCGAAGACACCATACTTTTGAAAGTCGCTAAACTAATTTTGTTCAGTTTGACGAGGACGATCTATGTTTTAATTTTTTTGCTCCTGTTACAGGCCACACCCGGTATATTTAGATACTTTATCAATACGTATCGTGCTCGGTTTTTGAACAAAACCATAGATGCCGTAAAATGTGACTGAGGAACCTGATGTAAGAGTAGGAGCAGCGGCGCTTTCTATTCATCATCATTATCATCCCAGCCTATATACGTCCCACTGCTGGGCATAGGCCTCCTCTCGGAATGAGAGAGCTTGGGCCGAAATCTTCACGAGGGCCCAGTGCGGATTGGGTACTTCACACACACCATTGAATTGCTTCGCAGGTTGTGCAGGTTTCCTCACAATGTATTTCTAAACCATAATCCCGTGGTAAATTTCAAATGTAATTTCGCACGTGACATTCAAAAAGCTCAGAGGTACGAGTACGAGCCGGGATTTGAACCCACGATCCTCTGCTTGAGAGGCCATAGGTGAAACCACTAGGCCTCCACAGCTTTTCAAATACGAACGCTACGCTTACGATACGCTTTTTAGTACCAAATACGGACTCCGGGCTCCAGCACTACGCTGTAGAAGCCAAGAGTACCACCACTTTATTTTCTCAAGAAAGTTGTCAGGAGGTTTTATTCCTTATCCTCAGCCAACGACCACGAAAACTCTTTCAAGAGTAAGAGCGACTTAAAAGAGAAGAGATTTATCAACATGATAATATTATTTTCAAAAAATTATGATTTGTGAGAGTTTCGTACCCAAAGGGCGCCAACGGAATCCTATTACTGTCTGTCTGCTGTCTGTCCGTCCGCTTGTCACAGGGCTCTATCTCTTGAGTCTTAATAGTTAGATACTTGAAATTTTCACAGATTATGTATTACTATAGCTGCTATAACAACGCATACTAAAAAGAGAATAAAATAAATATTTAAGGGGGGCTCCCATACAACAAACGTGATTGTTTTGCAGTTTTTTTGATTGATATTCATAACGGCAACAGGCAGACGCTTGCAATATTCACTGAATCTTTAGATGTATAATCACTTTAAAATTAAAAAATAAATTAAAATGAAAAAATATTTAAGGGGGACTCCCATACAACAAACTTGATTTTTTGCCGTTTTTTTTGCTAATGTCTAATGTTGTATAGATAATGGTATGGAACCCTTTGTGCGCGAGGCCGACACGCACTTAGCCGGTTTTGTTCGATCATTTTGAAGTCCTATTGAATTAAAAGCCCACTAAAAGTATAAATAAGGTATTATAGTTCACCTTTTAATGTCCTCAGTTCTTGAGTTCACAGTCTGTCTCGCCAGCCAGACGGTCTTAATCGATAGGTATTACAGCCGGTGGATATCAATTTAATCTCAAATGTAAAACCGGCCAAGAGCGTGTCGGACACGCCCGAAATAGGGTTCCGTAGCCATTACGCAAAATTTAGTAATATTTTTCTAACGATTTCGTATATTGTACGGAATATTCCAAGTTTAGGTATATTTTATACTTATACTAAATGATATTATAACGGATAACTCACGTCTTAAATGTGTGTGCGTGTTGCGGCAGCCGCCGAGTCGCGTGCTCCTGAGAGAAAGGGCTACGAAATAGCCCGGAACATGTCGAGCTAAACTCGGTTTAAGACGTGAGTTATCCGTTATAATATCATTTAATATGAGTGAGTCTCACGGTAGTTTCATATTTTATACTTACCTAAACTTGGCTGCTATTTACTCTTAAACTCACTCTTAAACTACTAATAATTCTCAAGAAAATTTAACCGTTATAGTTTTTCTAGTAAGTTTGATATACTTAACCGTCCTGAATTTTTTCGAATTTTTCCGGGATTTTAGAGACGGGGGGACGCTCGATTTTAATGAAAATTTGCACTTTAAAGTTGAATATTTTGCAAACAAATCACTGAATCAAAAAATCTTTTTAGCAACCCCCTTATGGTACGATACCTTACACTACAAGGTTGAATGAGAAAAAAAAATCACCCGCGCTTTACGTCAATGGGAGGTAAACTAAAATTTATTTTTTTTGAATTTTTAATTGTAGTCTTTGTCGGCATATCTTACATTATATCATCATCCCAGCCTATATACGTCACACTGCTGGGCACAGGCCTCCTCTCAGAACAAGAGCTTACATATATATTCGTGCAAAATAACAGCTTTCGAGCATTGATAGTCCATAGTAGTAGCATAGCTGCGGACGGACAGACAGACAGACAGACATGGCGAAACTATAAGGGTTCCATTTTTGCCACTTTGGCTACGGAACCCTAAAAACGGTTCACTTTTTGTTTATTTTTTTTATTTGTAAGTAATTAGTTGTGTATTTTGATTTTATTGCTTTTTGTTTGTTATTTTTTAGGAAATTTTGTCGCCTTCCGTGAAGTCGCCAAGCGGTCACAGTGGAAGACCAGCGTTGGCCTACACGGCCAACACTATGCTGAGCTGGGACCGCTTCGCGATTTCGCATATTGTTGTTTTTTTTTCTTTCTTTAATGTATTTTTATTATGTTTTGTGCGAATAGCGAATAAATATTTCTATTTCTATTTTTATTTCTATTTCATATCCAAAATGTAATGTCCACAAGATTCTTACATAGAACTATGACATTGTCTTGTTAGTAAACAGTACGTACTAGGTACTTTGTTCATAACCAGACATAGGAATCCACGGGGCAAAATTTTATGACAGGTAGTAAGTTCCTATATCGATAATCTCAATTATCGATGCTTGCAAATCGCCAGCATTGTGTGTATTTTTTAAGTATTGTTCTGATGACGAGTACGAATAATACAAATAACTAGAATTAATACAAATTACACTGTCCGACGATATTAACAAGTATTGTTTCATAGTGGGTATCTAAGTAGGTACTTAAGCTACTTCTATCTAATTATCTAAAGAGGTTTGATAGAGAGAGAGATCATATTTTGAACATGAAACTACCGTGAGATTCACTCATATTAAATATAATGACCCGGATAACTCACGTTTTAAATCGAGTTTAGCTCGACATGTTTCGGGCTAATCCGTAGCCCTTCGTCTTCGGAGCAACGCGACTCAGCGGCTGCTGCAACACGCGCACTGCGCGCCGCTGCTCTGCTCGCGCGACTACACAACTACCCGCGTAGTGGTTGGACGGTACCTCCGAGTTGGAAAACGGTGTTAAATACTCGTGCTGCGTCATCGGTGTGTGTGAACGTACCTTTACAGAGCGATGTTGTTAGTGTTGTGTGCTACCCTACATTTGACAGTTGTAATGATGATGAAAACGCGGGTAGTTGTGTGCCGGTGTCAGTTTCGTCGGGTAGTCGCGCGAGCAGAGCAGCGGCGCGCAGTGCGCGTGTTGCAGCAGCCGCTGAGTCTCGTTGCTCCGAAGACGAAGGGCTACGGATTAGCCCGAAACATGTCGAGCTAAACTCGATTTAAGACGTGAGTTATCCGGGTCATTATATTTAATATAGATCATATTTCATTAAATATTTTATAGTGCAAATTGTGCAATGTTACACCCTAGCTATAATCTAGCGATCATATTATGTTTGTTGTCGGTGTACCTTATTAAATAATCATTTACAATATGCTCTGTGTGAACTTCATACTCGTCAAAAATTCAAATCATTTATTCAGTAACTAGGCCGCAATGGGCACTTTTGCACGTCATTTTTAAACTACCAGCGCTTTCGGAAAGACCATCACTGCCAAGAAGAATCATCATCATCGTCATCGGAACAATACTAAAAAAAATACGCACAATACTGGGGGCGATTAGTAATACATATTATTATATGGAACAAGAATCGATAATTGAGATTATCGATATAGGAACTCACTACCTGTCACAAAATTTTGCGTGGATTCCTAAGTCTGTTCATAACTAAACTATTCATTTCTACCCTTGGAACATTTTTAACTTAATCAATACCGGATTATTTTAAACACTCGTTCTTTTTTTTGACGTCGATTTTAACTCATACTTTATTTAGTAAATTTTCCGAGCTAAAATCAAAATTTCTAGGAACTTACCATGAACCGGTGGCCTGTTATATTTTAACTTTTATAATTTAACACATATGCAGCGGCGCGTCGGTTCAAAGGCTCCAAAGAGGACGAACACCATTAAGCACTTTATTAATGTCATTTTGTTACTTGCTTCCTGTTTCGAATTAATTTAACCCGTTTCGAACCGTTGTAACTAAACCTATTTGCTTGCTCTTGTGCCGAGCATACGGTTCTGTTTGAGTTTAATGGTTCAAACGATTGTTAGTGAGTAAATTAGGCTTGGTACTTGGTGCGCTTTTGTTTTGTTTTTGGATTTTGCTACACGACAATTTTTTGTATAAGTCCAAGATTATTTATTACTATAACACTTATTAAATGTATAATATGTTTTTTTAAATAATTATTTAAAGATATTTAGCCTGGAGAAAAATATTTTGGAAGAAAAGGTTAAAAAAAAAAGTTATTTACAAAATATTCAGTTCAGTTCAGTTTCAGTTTATTTATTCAAAAACAATTTACATTGTGTATGAACAGAATACCTCAATAAAATAATAAAAATAAAAAACAACCATTCAATGTTACACCTATAAATATACCTTGATCAATTCTAAAAATAAAAAATGACAACAATAAATCAAAACACAAAAAACAAATCCATCAAAAGTCCAATATAAATTTACCTAAGCATGTACTCGTCTCTCAAACAGAGGGTCGTGGGTTCAAACCCCGGCTCGTACCTCTGAGTTTTTCCAAATTCATGTGCGGAATTACATTTGAAATTTACCACGAGCTTTGCGGTGAAGGAAAACATCGTGAGGAAACCTGCACAAACCTGCGAAGCAATTCAATGGTGCGTGTGAAGTTCCCAATCCGCACTGGGCCCGCGTGGGAACTATAGCCCAAGCCCTCTTGTTCTGAGAGGAGGCCTGTGCCCAGCAGTGGGACGTATATAGGCTTGGATGATGATGTACTCGTCTATACTGTAGTAGCACTCCTTTAACAAAAACTGCTTTAAGCTATGTTTAAATTTATAATAGCTTGTTATTGTTTTTAATTCAGAGGGTAACCTGTTGAATAATCTCGTCGCCTGATACTTTGCACTGTGCTGAACAACTCTTAATCTAGGACGAATAGCTGGTGGTAATGCCTTGCGTCTGGTATTTTCCCTTATCTGTCTCTCACTATCGGTTTCTGTGTCGTTGAGGGTTTTTTTTAAATCTGCGAGTAACACCATAATATATAGGCATGGCGCAGTCAATATTCCCAGGCTAGCAAAAAGGCTTCTACAGGATTCCCATTGTGGAATGCGCACCATTGTTCTTATTGCTCTCTTTTGTATAATGAAGGCCTTTCTAACATTATAGTCATAACTATTTCCCCACAACCTGATACTGTACCTTAATTTCGATTCAACCAATGCAAAATATACTGATTTGAGTTGTTTCAATGTTAACTCATCCCTTAGGCTTTTAATGGCATAGCATGCAGAACTTATAGAGGCTTCAACTGAGTTCATTCGTAAGTAGATACAAATCTGGGGGCACGACAGTGGACCGCCAAGTCGAGCAAAACAAAACAAAAGGCATTAATTCTACATGAACGAAATTACTGGCATAAACTAGTTTTTATAACGGCACTTGACAATGTTTGTAAGGTACAATAGATACAAACTTCAGTTCGATAAAGATTTGAATACAGAAGTTTAGCGTTTGCACGATATTATTAGTGCTTAATCTCACAAGTAAACTAATAATCAGAAACAAAAACTGAACTGGTGAACTGTAAAAAGTAAAATTTTGCCGCGTGAAATAATTCCGTTTTTAGCAACGTTCATTCCCTTCCTAATCTCTCTTTTTAATAATTTGATATATCTTTTAAAAATATTTTCTTTCATCCTGTACTTTTAAAGAAGCCATCGTTATGTACATGTGCAGCAATCGCGGTAACAAGTATGACGATTTCGACGAAAATTAAGATAGAAGGGTTTTCTCGATCTGCTAATCGATCTTTTACGGTGTTATCTTTGGGATTTTTTTTGTCTTGCAACTATTTTAATGTGCGCTGGAGAAATATTTTAGCAAATCACTCAAATACTTATTAAATGAATATCTTGAATGTTTGTTTGTGTGATTGTTAGTTTTCTTGTTAGTTGGTTTGCTTTACTTTCACGCTTAAAATACTTATCCTACTTGCTACTTATATTATAAAAGTTTGTGAGTGAGTGAGTATATTTGTTACTTCTTCACGCTGAAACGGTTGGACGGATTTAGATGAAATTTGGTAAAAAGGTAGTTTATAACCTGGATTAAAATATAGAATATTTTTTATCCCGATATTCCCACGAAATATGGAAAAAATCTCGAAATAATTATCGCTGGGTTTATAGACTCATTAAATGTAGTATACATGTAGCTGGACTTCTGGAATAATATATAGGGTAGGGTAGGGTACTTTTTGTCCCAATATTACCACGGGATAGGGTAAAAGCTTGAAATTTCGACTGCTGGGTTTAGTCTTGAAATTTTAGACAGTTGTTCTAACAAAATCTCAATGATGGTCTTCATTTAAAATTTATTCGATTTTAAATTTGGGAATTCTCAGGGGAATATTGTAAATACCGGAATTTCAATTGTAACTATCAGATCGAATAGAAACGCGTGCGAAGCCACGGGTAAACTTTTGTACAATCATATTGAAATTAAATAAGAAGATAGTTTGAGATCCTGTGAAAGACAGAGTAATTTTAATCCCGTATTTTTTTTCCACGCGTGCTCGATACACGAATTTTTCGCTAAGTCGCGGGCAACCAGCTAGTTATATAAATTTACCCAATTTTTGGCCAACAATGCCCCGTAAGTTATTATACCTCGGGGACGTGGGAAAATAACTTTGAAAAGCTGTCAGTACTTATAAGCCCACGCATCAGTTCATCCCTCGTCAGCCGTCACCAAGCTTAACTTTAGCTCTAACTTTAAACCACAATATTCAATTAATCAGGTAGCTTCAAGTTAATTTACTAATAATTTATTCTGCAGCACGTTACCGATTTGTCACTTCTATCTTACGTTACATTTTCTGCGATAACTTTTTCTTTATAAAATTACAGAATTAAATGTATGGGACGACCGAATGGCCGAGTGGTTAAAGAACCTGACTAAGAAGCTTGAGGTCCCGGGTTCGAATTCCGGCCGGGGCAGTCTTGGTTGTGTAACTTTGTGACCAACACGTTTGAAACGTCACGATCTATCTACTTAATCTGTTTAATTCTCATCTATCCATAGTGCCCACAAATACGTCAGAAGCTAATTCAATGAAGTTGTTGGTCAGATCAATCATCAGGCGGTCCTCTTGCCGTGCGGTTAATTGCCGCCCCGTGGTTACAATCCACATTCTGGCCAACCAATTAGGTTAGCGAAAATGAAATTGTCACTATGCTTACACTGCTATAGCGTTTTTTTTTCACGGAGTGAGGAAAGGAACCGGGCAAGTTTAGTGTAAGTCGGACTTTTGCACTGAGGGATGCCGTACCTAAAAATACAAGATGCCTCTGACTATGGCGCTTTGAATGCAAGGTTCGATTTTATTCGCATAACTTTTATTCGCCCACCTTTGGCCTCAACTGCACTTTTTATCAGGTGAGATAGGAGTCAATCTCGGGGCAGTTTAATGTAAAAAAAAACTTAGCTTCTTTTGTTTTGTAGCATTTTAAAATAACTTGAGTTCAGATAATTTATTGATCCTCAAAGTTAAAGGATACACTGGAAACATTGATTTAACGAATCCATTTATTTGTTAAATCAGTGTATCGGACATGGTAGTATTATTATTGCTGTGGCATGGTACGAGAGCTGAATTACCATGGTATGGGGTCCTTTAAATTATTTGACATCTCTTTAAGATAGTTTATTAACGTGCTGTGAATTTAACTAGTATTGTATTGCATACATTGAAAATTGCATTTATTTTGTATGTCTATTCTTCTCAGCTAATTTGTATTAAAAAAATCTGCTTGAAAAAAAAAACACTGGACATATTTATAAAAAGTTGCAGAACAAAAGTAGCTCAGTTATACGATTCAACATTGCATTTAAAGCCCCAGGGGTAGAGGCACCTGTAGATATATTATTTTGAAGTCTGACTAAGTACTTAGAATGGATTGGTATCCCTGGTTCTTAGGTATTTGCAATTCCAGGATTAGATTACTAAACGAAGTATAGTCGACCAGAAATTGGTTTACCACCCTAAGGTTTATTTTTTATTTCATTTAAAATATGGCTTCTGTCCTATTTTAGGACAATTTCGCCAGTGTCGAAGTAAGCTCTCTTTGGGAGCGACGTTGTACGGTGATTGTAGTTTTTGCAACTTGATAGTAAAATTTCAGAAACCACGTGGAGACAACTTGCGCATTAAAAATGTCAGACACGAGAGCAATATATAATTTTGTGATCACTGTTCACTGTTAAGGTTAATGTCCGCATTAAACACTATCTAAATTGAATCCACCCTAAGGTTTAATGTCATTTGTAGTGCTTAAAACGTCAAAGCATAGTTTCACTCACAAGTCAAAGTGACAACCAGCCTTATTGTTGTATTTCTGAAGTAGGAACTGTCATTAAAATTGGTAAAGCACTTTCTTGGTTGACCATACGTAATAGCTGAAGAAGATGATGATACGTAATAACAATCAAGCGACCAGCTTTCCCTTTGATGGTCGGAATGGTTGGCCAGATAACGGTTGACGGCTTGCGCGACCTTTTGGAGAGGCGGACATTTGGGGTTAACTACATATAATTACAATCTAACCTTACTCGCGGATTTTCTCACGTAAACCAGATTTAGCATTTAAATTCCGAGATTTTACTAAAATCTCACGGGAATTCCCATAAATGGTATGTGTATGAATGTTCTAATTCTTACTGAATCCGTGAAGGAACTCTAGTCCAAACATTTTTAGTGAGTCTGCCGTGCGTAAGGTAACGGCGCCTATTACCGGGGGTATCGAAATCGACGGCCATCACCGCGGCAATTTAAAATACGCATTTTATAATCAAACCGATAGATTTCTTAAAAAATATATTTTACACGTTAAAAGCTTATTTAGTCGACTCACGGATCTATGAGCGCTAGTGTATGTGAATGAATCAAACTTCTCCCAATTCGTGATTTTCCGAAATGGCACCGAAGGAAGAGGATTTGCCATACTAACGCGTGACACCACATACAAGCAGACTCGAATCTTATTTAGTGTTTTACAAAATAGTTATGGCAATTGAACTAATGTTATGGTTTTTTAATGGCTTTTTATAGTTTTTTGTACGAGTTCTGAATACTTTTTGTATATTTTTTGGCCCGGAAATACGATTAAAATGGAAAATAAAATACAGCGGCGATAGGCGCCATTTTTAACTGTTGATTGTAATACCGTGGTATACCACGGTAATAGTTAAAGTTGTGATTTTGGTTCTTCATGCTTTATTTTTGGTATAAATTATCGTTTATATAATTTGTTACAGTTATTCCAATCTTGATCTATTCACGCTTTTAAAAAACTATTTCCGTGGTATGAAAAGTATTAACAAACTCTTAATTTTTAACAAAAACTTCAATACTGAATTGGTAGTTTCTATAGAAACCGTTATTTTGGCAAGTTGTTTAAATATTGCGATAAAATTTTATATTTACTTACCAGTTATGTAATTTTGGTTACATGCCAAGGATGTAATAAGTATTTTTGATTTGTAATGCAAACACAACTATATCCTATTGTTTGTTTGGGTCGGAATTAGATTTTACAATACCCCAAATTAAGCCAATTAACGATGGTATGATCGCATAACCCTCGGTAATAGAATGTATGGGAATCTATTACCGACCCATTCAATTGTCTTAGGGTCGGTAATAGGGTTCTTAAAGAAGTACCTATTACCGAGTGACATTTTATTTTTCTGTTAAAATAATTCACATTTAGGGTACCGTAAGTGCAGATTTTTTTGATAAAGTTGTGACTTTTACTCAGCATGCATACATCAAACTATTACTGGTGGCATAAGCATAAAAAACACAGTGGGCTGGATACACTATTCGTATCATACTTTAGTTTTTTATTTAGTTTTCTCAAAAAAAAAATTGGTGTACAATATAATATACAGAACCAAAGCCATTACCTTTTTTTAATCCCTCGGTATTAAGTTCCAAATAATGAGTTGGGTTCCTATTACCGATGGTAGGAAATTGCTGTTTTTTTATACCCTCGGTAATAAAACCTCAATTCGCGGTAATAGAATCACAGCCAGTCCATTACCACGGTAATAGAAGATTTGGGTATTTTGATTTCAATAATTATTTTATCAAATACTAATAACTAAAGCAAGCCCAAAAAGTTGCGACACTGAAAGTTCAATAAACGCTCTTCAATAAAAAAAATATTCTCGTTTGTTGAGGAGCTTTGATACCCTTAATTTTTGGGACTCATTTGAAAACTTCCTTAAGTACCACGGTAATAGGCGCCGTTACCTTAGGCCGGAAATATGAACTCTGCGGCAACGTAAGCTTATTGAAGAAGACTGTTACCGTTTATCACTCGAGCGCGCAGAAAATCCTAACGAAATGCTCACTCTTCAGGAAAAAGTATATTAAGCCCAATCTTTCTTCCACCACGTTGTTGAGCTTTAATTTTCTAGAAAATGCCTGTCACACTTAACACATGGAGGTTGCACTGGGCGGCGTACGGCACGTTTTATGTCTACTACTTGGCTTAATTGGGTTGAGATTTTAGTCCAGGGCCATTGCCGAAATCTCGAACACATAATGAACTGTACTCAAATGTGAAACGTACTTTTGCTTGTACCGTACTTACCTTAGGTGCGGAAGACAAACAGCACAATACGTCAAAAGTCAAATAATGCAAAAACAACTGATGGTTTTTTTTTAATAGCCTATACAGTGTCCCACTGCTGGGAAAAGGCCTTCCCTTTCTTCTTCCACTCGTCTCTGGCTTCGGCAAAATGTTGCCAGTCAAGCTGGAATCGCTCCAAATCGTCCCGCCACCTTCTTTTAGGCATACCTCTGCTCCGGTGCCCATCGCTTGGAACCCAATCAGTGGTGATTTTGGCCCAACGATCCGTATGCATCCGGCAGACATGACCTGCCCAGTCCTACTTGAGTTTGGCGGTCTTTGGCCCCACATTAACAATTCGGGTTTTTGAGCGCAGTTCAGTGTTTCTTATTCTATCGGCACTTCGAACACTTTGAGTTTAGACTTCTGGAACTCAGTCAAAGACCAGGACTGAGCACCGTAGGTTAGGATAGGCAGGATGCACATGTCAACGAGATTGCATTTTAAAGCTAGGTGAAGTTTACCCTTCATCAGTGCTTTCATGGACCAGTAGCTCCTCCAGGCATTTTCGATACGTTTGTCGGCTTCTTTGCCTTGTCTGTTTTCGAGGGAGACTGTCTGGCCCAAATAAGTATACTCGTTGACATACTGAATCACATGCCTATCTACTGTTACCCTACATTTGATGCTATTTGTCATCAACTTAGTCTTTGACCGATTTATCGTAACGTAAGTCCAACTTCAAGGCTTGCTGTGCTTAGTTCTTGGAGCATTTTTTGTAGTTCGCTCGCCGATGTTGAAAAGAGAACGATATCAACTGTCAACTTTTTACTTCCGACATCGATTCCCTGGCTTTGCCAAGAGTTTGACTAATAATGGATTTTTATAAAATTTGGTGTGGTAGTTAGCCACTTCGAATAACACATGGCTACTTTTTATCTCGTCTCGATATTCCGACGGGATCGAGATAAAATCTAGAAGTATCTCAACCGCTAGGGTTTTGTGTTATGAAATATGGCACAGATTTTGTGCCAACGAAGATCACAGCATATTAAGAATTGCCACGGGATATTTTTTGCAGAAAAAGTCACGGGCAAGAGCTGTAGCTACATAGTGAAGCTAAAGAATCCTGTAAAAGACATTGCAAATTGTCAAAAAATCCATTCAGTGCCTGCGTGACGATGATGATGGTGATTGTCCGACTGATTTCGGCCACTGCGACCACTTCGAATTCTAATTATTTGATTGGCGCTCATAGATGGCTAAGATGGCTTACATAGCCTATCTTATCGCTTAGCCTATCTTAGCTGTAAAGCTATTCAACTAAGTACTTATCGTAGTGCCTACTTACTCGTATTGTAGATCTGGATCTACCCGACCGTTTAACACCACGTCAAGTTACTGACTATACGCAGACAGCTAACGATTAAACTAGCTCCACAGACAAATTTCAGAACTATCTAAATGAATATGCACTATAGGGACTGATAGCTTCTGGTTGTAGAATTTAATTTTCTGTTTTAATGAAAACTGTTTGAGTTTCAGAATTGTGCAAAATGAATTTCAACGATTATTACTTATACAAAAGCAAAAAGTAATAAGACGCTAGTTTTAGTGGTGTGAAGAGATCATCATCAGCTGGAAGACGTTCACTACTGAAACAAGGCCTCCCTCTTAGAAGGCCAAAATGAACGACATCTCGCCACTTGCATAAACCCGTTGCCCGCATGTCTCACAATGTCGCCAGCCCACCTGTAGGCGTGAAAAGATCGTTATCATTTTTTTTTTTTATCGCATCAACGTACCTCATTGTCAAATTCAAAGTCAAAATATCTTTAGGTACTTATTCCTTTTTTTTTACATAAAACTAACCATGATTGATCCCTATCTCACCTAATGATACAATTTAGGCCATAACAAGCACTTACGAATGACTGAAATCTACCACCAGGTGTGGAAACCCTCTGTTGAGAAGAATCCGCCAAGAAACTCAACGAGGTATATATTGTTGAAAACCGTCCCACATAGACATAAATACATACCTACATACGCCATCATCATCCGAAAGACGTCCATTGCTCAACAAAGGCCTCCCACTCAGAACGCCGCTCGAAAAACCATCTGACAGTCAGATAAATAACCTAACCATAAAAATTACATTTTTAATACAAGCTTGTTTGCTGGCTGTACTTTCTGTTGACTGTACTTGCATTGTCACCCAAACTACATTTGCATAGCAAACTTCAAGTCGATGCTATTAACCGTTGAAGAGTTCTGTCATGCGGAGACGATCCTGGCTGGACTACCAGGATGTCACTACATTCCAAATTTCAAGTCAACCTGACTACTGGAAGTTGATTAAATTTAACTTGCAAGATTTAACTACAGACAGACAAGAAGACTGACAGACAGACAGACACAGACAACAGGACAGGTGAAACTAAATAAAAGCTTGTAAAATAGTACATTGTGTCTTAAGGGCGGTAAATAAGGAATTACGAACGAGAATTACGAATTCACCGGGACATGCGAAGTTCCCAAGTTATACGCTTAGGTGGAACGATAAAGAATATAGCAGAACAAATTTGGAGCACGTCGAAATTTTCAGTATGTTTTAAACGAAAACTTTGGGAATTTGTTTAACAAGTGCACGGTTGTAAATCTTTCGTGTCGAGGCGTAAGCCGCTCGGGCTTTAGGGCGAGGCGTAAAAACATACATTGTGAAACTTGGGGTAAAATTGTTCAGTAATTTATTTAAACGGGTTTCTATAAATACAAAATGGGTCCATAGTCATATTGGTGTCTCAGTATTTGTGTTTCCATTATTCGAAATAGAATGTTTACAAGTTTAGTTTCTACGGAAAGTAACAGCGGCTGTCATGGATTTTTTTTAATTCCACCAGACAAACAAAGGCCTAAGAATACTTGAGCTAGACAATGCGGGCGTGGAAGGTTAGGGCAGAGGGTAGTTATTGAAAAGAGAAGAAATCTTGCTTATTATTACAGCTTGTTTATTTACAGTAGTTATTGGCTTATAAGTAGGTAGTATGTTTGCTAAATTTATTATGATAAATTATTTTAAACTATTAACAAGAATTTTAAAAATTTCAGCATATATATATATATATATATATTTAATAAATTAAAAATAAATATCATAGAACAAATGACACCAGTTATTATTGACTTAGTCTCTACCTAACCAAAGTAGTACGTATAACACAAACGTAACGTAAAACGTAATACATAATATATTAAACATCCAAGACCCGAGAACAAACATTTGTATTATTCATACATAAATATATTCTGCTCCGGCCGGTGATCGAACCCGGGTTCTCAAGTTTTATAGTCATTTATTCTTAGTGCCGTACCAGTCTTTGTCGCGTCGAGAAAAGTTATGGTAAGGCCATACTCAAATTGATGGGAATTTGGAGGGTGTTGTTTTTATTGAGTACCAATTATTACCGTGCGGTATAGAGTTAAAATTTAATACAATAAAATTACGAAAAAAAGCAACATTAAAAGTTCTCCTTCGTGGTATTTATTTCTTCAAATTTAAATAAAACTAAATAATAAACTTATTCTCTCAAATAATGTAAAAATAGTTTCTCAAAATGACGTACCTAATATTGATAAAGAATACAATACAATACAATACAATATAAAGACTCTTTATTGTACATCAGAAATAGTAAGCGATACAGAAAACAGAACAGAAATAAAAATATAAATAAATAGAAAAGAATTAATATTGAATTAGTAATCCTTAAGTTTTTGTATGACTTTCTTTCAAAAATCAAATTTAAGGCTATCTTTTTTAATTTATTTTTTATTTAAATCTACGCAATTTCTACTTATTAAAACAGATTAGACAAAAATGCAGTACTTTTATTAGTTCCCGCATACGAGGGGTAAAAAACTCAACATAATTGGAATCCATCTCAATTTTTGATGTATTGGTGAAAAACAACTCCAAAGGTTAGTTGAACTTCGAATCTCCCTTTAAAATACATTAAGAAACGCTATTAATATGCTAATATTACCTTTTTTCCAGCAACGGATTCTCCCTAAGGACAAAGTTTGCCGTCCACTACGACGATCCAATTCATCTTGCCTGCTCCACTTGGGATTTTCGGACCCTGTTTGGGTTGGACGGTTTATTAGGAAACAAATGAAAATTTCGACATCAGACATTGAGTTTGGACAAAATAATTTGTGAACTTTATTAGTTGGATAAACCTCGATAGAAGGATTATTAGAAGGATTATTATAAACAGCCATTTTTATAGAATACTAGCCGTTATCCGCGACTCCTTCAGCGAAGGATTCGTTTATCGCTATCCCGCGAGAACTGTGCAATTTTCCGGTATAAAAAGTATCCGGGACCCAAACTATATGTACACCTAATTTTATCTGAATCGGTTCTGTGGTTTAGACGTGATGATGTATCAAACAGACATACAAACTTTCGCATTTATAATATTAGTGGGACAATAGATTTTATTATTTATGAGGCCGACGCGCGCTTGGCTGGTTTCCACAATTGAGTGTGACAGAGATAGGGCCTGTTTACTTTCTGATATATGTTAGCTTATTCACCCAACTGGTCATACAATTTTTTTCAATATGGAAACGCAAATGTTTGACGGAAGAAAGACCTTGGACTTTACTTACACACATATTACACTGTACTTAATGTGTTTTTTTTTAAAAGATTCCGTAATAACAATGTTTTGTTTACTCGTTATTGTTTCCTGGTTTAACATTTATAGAACAAAATGTATTAATAGTAGGAAGGAAAATTGGTTACTAATGTAAATTGTTTGTCGTCGTTGTTCTTCGCTGCTTAGCCAAGTCAGTGGCTACTTACTGTTTTTTAAACTTTCACGAACGTATGGTTCCTTGCGGAAACCAAAGAAATTCCCGGTGACGAGCCCCCAAAAATGTGGGAACCAGTTCGTGAATGAAACGCAGCAGTATAGTTTGTAGTTGCCTTTATTGGCCAGCGAATTTGAAAAAAAATATATGAATCGTATAAAATTACGTTAGAAAGGAAAGCACAATAAACACACACGTCTGTTTACGTTCTTCGTACGCCGTCAACTGCCATAACATCTCATTTGTTCTTCACTCAAACTCAGTATTCATTCTTCGTTCAAATTCAAACGTACATCATCTCATCACGCTTCAATACACGCATACCACACTCCACATACATAATATTTTGTTTAATGAACTAGTACCTGGGCGATCGAGCTCCGCTCGGGCTAAAACTTTTTTTTCATTTCTCATCCCCAAAAACCCCTACATACCAAATTTCATCCAAATCGTTGGAGTCGTTTCCGAGCTTCTGATTATATAATGTATAACATATACAAAAATTGCTCGTTTAAGGGTATTAGATATATATGTACGAGTAGATAGATATTCATTAGTCTGCTTTTCCCTTTTTAAGGAAAATGAAACTGTTGGAGTGCCTTACACAATTAACCTTTTAGTGACTAACCGTTTAAATTATGTCAGAGGTAATTAGCAATTGGTCTAAGTAGAAAGTAGTCTAAAAGTTCTTGACAAAGTCGACGGAGCTCCGCTTGGCGGAGCTCCTATGCCGTGTGGCTGAGGCGCTTCGCGTCTTGACGAACCAACCTAATCTATATTTTTTTTCAAGTTTCCGACACAAATAGGTTAGGACCAGCTTTTTAGACGATACCAAATTAATTAATCTTTATAAGACCAGTGTCGTATTGCCGAACGCCCACGCGCTCACGATTGCATTTATCATCTGTTTTTACTCTCATCCCATACCGTGCGACAGAAAGAAGTGGTGAAAATAATTGTGATGACGAGTGCGTTAGGCAGTAAAGATCTAGAAATTATTATTGTCAACAAGCCTATTGGCTGGGAATCGTTTTAATTAGTCCCCCTTCGATTTAACTCTCCATCCTGCTTCATCATCATCATTATCCCTGCCTCTATATGATACGTTCCTCTGCTGGGCACAAGCCTCCTGTCAGATTGAGAGGACTCGGGCCGTAGTTCCCACGCAAGCCCAGCGCGTATTGAGAACTTCATACAAACATTGAATTGCTTCGCAGATTCGTGCAGGTCTTCTCACGATTTTCTCCTTCTCTGTGAACCCGTGGTAAATTTACCCATGAATTAAGAAAAAACAAAGAGGTGCGAGAACGGGTTTGAACCCACGATCCTCTGCTTGAAGTCTACCACGACTTTTTCCGTGCCCATCTTACTTATTCTTCAATATTGTTTAAATTTTATCTCCTAAATATTTTACTCCATGGAGCAGACGGTCATGCTCGTAAAGATTATATTAAAGTATATTACAAGAGATAAACTACACAATGTATGTCTGCGAAACAATGCAAAATTATTCTTTATTATGTAAAAACCTTTTCACGTCGTTAAATCTAAATTTGGTAGTTTTCATTTCAAATCAGTTACAGATATATGTTATGTTATGTTACACAGATTAAAATGTAAAACTTTATACACAGTTTCCACAGAAACAAAAGAAGCCATGTTTACCTAAATGTTTTTTAGTGTTTAGGTTAATTTTAGATTTTAGGCTCTTTTGACTTTTCCTGTAGTGTCTACTCTCGTTTCTGTCGTCTTATTAATCATTCCGAGGTTAACTGGAAGTGATCCCTTTATGGGTTCTCTATCGTTAATCCGAATTTCATATGCCCGATTGTATCGTTTTCTAGAATTTTCATTTGCCATAAAGTAATTTATTTCTGAAATAGTAATTTCTTCAGAGTTGATACTAAACTAACCTAACCTAACCTACTGCATTCTATGTGATGGCATTAAAAAATCCTGAAAACAGCACGGTTCTATATATTTTACGGCAAACGTTGGTATGGCAATTGAAATTCGGGCAAGTAAAGGTAAACGCGCTTCATGGGATAAGTTCGCCTTTGTAAATCTGTCAATGATTTCTAATGTGTTGATTGTCATTTGTCTTATGTACAATAAAGGTTACACATACATACGTATATACTTGTAGGATTACTCCGTTGTCTGTCTGTAAGTCAAAAACTTTTTCTCATCAATGTGTAGCGGTGTTAAGATAAAAGTAATAAAATTTTGAAATTGTAGTTTGCGTTTGCCCTACGACGCTCTGTCTGCGAGGCCTTAAGGTCTCACCACAAGGTTACCACGACTTTAGTAAAAAAAAAAAAACCGGCCCCGTACGAGTTGTAAGGTTCCGACCCATTATCTATACATACAACATTAGACATTAGATTGAAAATACAAACTGAAATATAGATGCACAGAAAAACCAGAAAAATAAGACCAGCACTGGGAATCGAACCCAGGTCCTCGGCATTCCGTGCCACGTGTTATACCGCTACACCACTGCTGCCAGCAGTGCATCTATATTTCAGTTTGTATTTTCAATTTAGGTTTTACGGGATGACCGTAAAAGTAAAAATTTGGAATTGAAATAAAACATACAAAAGGATTCCAAAAAAACAATCTTAATTAGACATTAGAAAAAAAAGGTCAAAAAATCAAGTTTGCTGTATGGGAGCCCCCTTAAATATTTATTTTATTCTGTTTTTAGTATTTGTTGTTATAGCGGCTACAGTAATAGATAGATAGAAACTTTAATCCTCATAACAAAATAACATGGCTCTATACACGTTACACATAATCAATTAATACATAATCTGTGAAAATATCAAGTGTCTGACTATTACGACTCAAGAGATAGAGCCCTGTGACAGACGGACGGACAGACAGAGACAGACAGCGGAGTCTCAGTTATAGGGTTCCGTTGGCACCCTTTGGATACGGAACCATTAAAAACAAATCGCTTACCATCAGACGATCCGCCTGCTCGTTTGCCCCCTATACCATAAAAAAAACAAGTCAAATTCTTATCACTCATGTATTTCTAAGGTATGAAAACTCCAGAAGATTATTGTGTTCTATTAATAGATTTTTTATGGCTAACATAATTACCGCTTGCGTTTTTAATGTTTCCAATTTAACTTAAATATCCTGCATTAAGTATTAAGTACTAAGTTTACAATTTTATTTCATGAGAAAATTTTACGTTTTACTATTCAAAATCACGAGCACTATTTATTTTTGTAAAGAAAATAGTGGCATTTTTTATTGTCATTTTTGTAGTCACTTTTGTCTAAATTCAGCGCATAGTTTATGGTGGTTACAAAATGTCTTTACGTGGCGAATTTAGCGGACAGCTTATATTTACGAAATCGGAAAGTAACTCTGTTTGTCTGATATCTCTTCACGCGTAAACTGCTGAACTGATTTAGATGAAATTTGGTAAACAGATAGTTTGAGGATAGTTTTGATCCCGGAAAATTACATAGTTCTAGCGGGATTCTTCGCATTCGGAAGCTAGTAAAATACTGTTTTTAAGAAAAGTAGTCACGTCTATCGATCTCATTCTAACATACTTACGTGCTCTTTCTCTCGCATTACCAATCTATGTGATTAATACACATATTCTAAATCGATGCTCGAAACGCATATAAAAATACGAAAGTAGAACAACGTAATCATTCAAATTAAATGGTCAGGTCACTGACGCATATTGCTTTATGTTTCGGATCAATCCACGGTTCTTTGTCAAGGTGTGCTGGAAACCTATCCCGTATGCGTAAAAAGGTAAATCAGACGTCATGGCTCTTTCAACCGTCTCTTTCTTTGCTAGAGTATTAGTATCCATCAGCTAAGATCACTGTTATCTACCTCCACAACTCCCGGTCTGGCTCATCAGTCTTTTACATACGTGACAAAACTTCCCGCCGTCTTTTTCCTCCTCATTCATCATCATCATCAAATCAGCTGCAATCAATGTAGGACACAGGCCTCCCCCATAGACCTCCAGTTGCTTCGATTACAAGCGGCCTGCATTCACCGTTAACCCACGATTTTAACCAGGCCATCCGTCCATCTCGTTCGAAGACGTCCTACGTTTGCCGATCTACGTTCTTCATTCGAGAACTTTTTAGCCCCAACGATCATCTGTTCTCCGTGCTATATGGCCTATTCTTTCCACGTCAACGAGCTAATTCCCGTGGCTGTCTCGCTTTTAATCAGTTAAAAATGTGTTATTATTCATCGTAAAGTATGTAACCAGCTAGCATGAAGCGATACAGCGCTGGCTGCACGCTCAGGGTTATCATTTTAGCGACCGCCAGTCTCGTTTGTGCTTCTGGTGGGGATACACGCGTCTCGAGCGATTTTTCGCGGGAAACAAAAGACGAACGCGCGCCGAAACTAAGTGAAGAAAAAACAATTGAAAAGTGAATTCATTGAATAAATTTAGTGGAAAGGTTGAGTGAGTCAAGTGCGCGTAGTGTCCAACGATATTATGAAAACGAATGGTGAATTTGGTTTGTTGATGAGGCTAGAGTAACGAGTTTTATTTAATTCGAAAAAACATGGCACAAATGCGATAAACGTCTGTTTACGGTCTATTTGCGGTATAGAATTCAGCTGTTTAAATATGGCTGGATTGTGACGTGTATATACATATTACGGTACCAACAAAATAATTTTATTCACGTTTAAACTTCGGCTATTATTGTGAAAAAGATCCGTGACAGAGATTAATAAGCCGAAGTTTTATACATAGAAAACTTGTTTTCGGTGGAACCTTATTACTAACCTATTTTATTTAATACACAACGTTAAGATTTTTTCCCTTTAGTTACATTTTGTAGAAAAGTTCCGCATCAAAAACATCCAAAAATCCCTAATTACTTTGTTCTATTTTTGTACGTCTTTTTTTGTATAATTTCAATTTACAGCGCATTTTGTTTATAATGTAAATGCTGTAGTTTTTAAGTGACAAATAAATAAATCAAATTACGAATATTTCTGATACGACAAACCCGGGGTTTAGTTCAGCCGAGTTTAGACTTGCAAGAAAATTCGTGCAAGTTGCACATTACATTGCGAGGCCGTAAAGCCAACGAGTTGGTAGTGGTCAATCGAGCGCCGCAATGTAATGCAACTTGCACGATTTTTCTTGCAAGTCTAAACTCGGCTTTACATGAAACTACGAATTAAGCGATTACCATCGCCCATGGACACCTGGAACACCAAATGAGTCACAAGTGCGTTGCCGGCCTTTTAGGTAGGAGTACGCTCTATTCTTGAAAGTTTGATGGGCATATGTCCGGGAATACCATAGGCGATAGTTCATTCCACAGTTTTGTTGTACGAGGCAGGAAATTTCTGGAAAAACGCATAGTAGAGGACTGCCAACCATCTAAATGGTGAGGATGGAAGTGTTGGTTGTTCTAGACTATAGAGGAAGGGCTACGAGTTAGCCCGAAACATGTCGAGCTAAATTCTATTTTAGACGTGAGTTATCCGGGTTTATTTCAATATAACATAACTTTATAAACTGTAAAAGCATCAAACATTGCTGGATACGAACGATAATATAAGTTCAACTGCAAAACCTCCTTAAATTGCAGTTTGAACATTAAATTCTACATTGATCGGTTATCAAACAGCTAAATGAAAAGTTTATACCTAAGTAAGCTTTTTTTTTATCGACCTCCAAATATCATTAATCTTAGTCAATTGGAAGTATAATGTACATGCAAGGTGTCAAAACTTGACAGACTGACAGATACTTGGGACAATACAATAATCTTGTCAGTGTTATTTTTTTTTTAATTCGTTTAAAAATTCATTACAGAAGTTATTTCATAAGATTACAAAACTGATATTAAATAGAATATTATTTCTATAGTGCTTCTAGAATGAATATCGCCAATTTTTCGCTTGAGATGCTACAGCGCTCACGTTTACGAGTACTTGTGTTTTTAGGTTTTACTGAATTACGGTTGGTAGCTTTGCGAATGAACTCGTAGAGTTTGAAACGCGGTAGCATTTTGTGTCGTGTTTATGATAATTGAGCCTGCGTGACACATTGTTTTGTGTGGAAGAGGATGAGGGGATTTCTGCATGTTAACCTACTTGTCAGAAATGAGGTGATACGTAGAAGAACAAGGGTCACCGACATAGCCAAGCGAATTAGCTCGTTGAAGTGCCAATGGGCAGGCCATATAGCATGGAAAACAGATGGCCGTTGGGGCCGAAAAGTTCTCGAGTGGAGACCGCGGATCATAAGCGCAACGTAGGACGTCTACCAACGAGATGGACGGATGGGTTCACTAATATGTTGAAGAAAATCGAATGTCATAATTTCGTTTCACATAACAACCTTAAGCAGAATCATCATATCACCGAATTACTTTTTGCATATATATCTTCGCATACTATCATTTCTCATAATTTTGGAGAGCAGAATATTAACATGGCATAATATCGATGAGAATAATATTTATATGTCCGAATAGTTATTACGCAGAAAGATATATAATAATAATAATATCACGGGACAATTCACACCAATTGACCTAGTCCCAAAGTAAGCTTAACAAAGCTTGTGTTATGGGTACTAAGCAACGGATAAATATAATTATATAGATAGATACATACTTAAATACATATTAAACACCCAAGACCCGAGAACAAACATTCGTATTTTTCATACAGATATCTGCCCCGACACGGGAATCGAACCCGGGACCTCACGCTTCGTAGTCAGGTTCTCTAACCACTAGGCCATCTGGTCGTCAAAATAAAAATCGTCGTCAATATATCTCATAGTATTTTAATTTTCATAATGATAAACAGCAGAATAAAATTTTACTAAACATTACTTGCAATTAAATTACGGTTATTATTTAGCCTAACCCTTATTGGTAACAGTAAGATTCTGGCGCTTCGCCGGCCGCTGCCGTGGCACGTTCACTTCGCTCGCTCGGCTCGCGTGCTGTTGTGGCCGTAGTTCTAACCTAACCAAATCTACTTATGTAGCTGCTGTGCTGTTCTGGCGCTACGCCTGCTGCTGTCACAAGTCACAGCGCTCTTACTTTGTTGGCCTTAATTTATGGGAAATGTTCGTACCTTTAACCATGTCAATATGCCATGTTAAGGACAGCACTATTTGAAATTCCGTAAAAATACTATTATATTGTCCAAACTAGTATTTCGCTTTGCCATTATGCCATATAAAAATCCTCGATACTATTGTTCTGCTAATTAATAGTCTGCAGAAGTATATTCGGTGATAACAGTGTTCTATTTAATATTCTGAGAAATGACTATTATTCGAACTGATAATTATGCAAATTTATCATTCGGCTAAAAAAAAATATGTGATACCAGTTATGCGAAGTGTATTTCGGAGAATCGATATTATGCAAGATAAAGGGAACCCGGATGGATGATCTGCTTAAAGTCGCGGGTTCACGGTGGATGCAAGCCGCTGCCAACCGAAGTGTCATGACTGCTTCTCATCAGTTAAAAAAAAACATTTGCGGATAGAATTTACTGCCAATGTATAAATAAACTGTAGTTTAGTTCATTTAACTTATTGACAAGAGGTTCTACAAGACATTTTATTTGTGTACAGGTCGAGTCACCAGAGCTGGCACGAATGGGTTGAACGAAATTAATGTCACTTAAACATTTTGTAAGAATGACAGATGCATGACATTTTCATATTTGTGCGAAGTATATTCAAATAAGTAGCACACAGATACTTTCATTCACTCATTCAATCCATTCGTGCCAGCTCTTGTGAATTGAACTCTAAGTCCCACCGCTGACGATGAGCGAGAAGCGAGTAGAACGAGTAACTAGAAACGAGTGGGCAAGCAGCGAAAAGCGAGTATAGTTTTGTCGCTAGATTCTACTAATAATGTAATGTTGCCGAAACATCGAGGTAAATATTACTCGCGTGTGTTAGCGTGATAAGTCATGTGCGTGGGAGTGAAAATCAGGAAAGTTTAAGACATTATAAGAGCGAGTTCTCGCCGGCAGTGTGAACAGCCAGCGATCAACTATTAATATAAGTGTCTCTTTTACTCACACGGGATCTTATATATTTTGTTCGTTTCTTAAGCGAGAAAATAGTCGAATAGCCAATCGTTTCCTCGCCGGCGGTGAGACAACTGCCTAATAGTTAAAGCAGTAGTCACTTCGGTGTAACGATACTGTCAGTGACGTGGACTTTTGTTTTTAATTTGAAGTCGCATCACATTACATAAGTTAACTTTGGGCAAGGTTGATGTCAGCTAATGTTTTTAAATTAAAATCCATTTACATAGAATAACAGCGTCTCCCCACGGCACTTCATTACATATTTTAAAGCTAATTACCTAATGTATGCTAAAGTTACATACTTTTATTTTCCGAGAATATGTATATTTTATTTTCATTTCGTTAAAAGAGTATTTTTTATAACCGTTGAAATTGCGTACGTTTTCGAATAACTTTTTATTTTAATCAACTCTATCGTCTCTACCTTCTTACTCTCTCGTACTCTCTTTATGACCATTTTATCCGATACGTTTTAAACATTAACGATCAAAATAACGGGTCAACATACCATCAAAACTCTGTAAAAAAAAATCTTTTTCGGAAACCCACTCTTTGTCATTATTAATATACTCAAATACTCAATATGAAAATGTCATTGACCTCGTTAAAATCTTTTGTAGGTATGAATAATGCGATAAATTATATCTAAAATTTAAAATAATATAAAGTTAGAAATAAATATTTTGACTTTTGGCCCGACACTGAGTTAAGATAATTACCGCCGTTATCCTACAAAACAATAGTTATTAACGTAATTTCAATGACATTGACCGAACATAAATAACCTATAAGCATCCCAATTTGTACACACTGTAGGTCAACGATTCTTACTAATCCTTACAAATCCTTCTATCCTACGAATATTATAAATGTGAAAGTTTGTGAAGATGTTTACAGGTTTGGATGTTCGGATGTTAAGATGTTTGTTACTCAATCACGCAATAACGGCTCTACGGATTTACAATAAAACTTTGCGTACAAATAAACAAAGATCGGAATTGATACTTGATATCCCGGTGATGCGTTCCCGTGAGATAATATTTTAAGATTAAACAAGAATAGAGGGCGCTGTCCAAGAACGTTGACGTACCTCAGGTCTCAAGATGACCTGTTAACTTCGTTTGCAATCAATATTATGGCGTTGTGCGAACGAACGTTGTCCTTTAAATTTAATTGTTATCGTAAACTTTTTCAGGCCAAACTCTAAGACAATCATTTATTACGTTGCTATAGTAACAAGAATCGTTTAAGTAACCTGTTATCGTTGTATAGTTCAAAAATTGCACGGGCATAATATACAACAGTTCAGTTAAGACGGCATTAAGCTATTTCTAATGCGGGCGAAGCCGCGGGTTAAGGCTGGTATATTATAAATGCGATGGTATATTATTATCTGTTTGTCTATTAAATGAAATTTAGCGTCAACATAGTTTGAGACCCTGGCAAGAATATAGGATAATTTTATCACGGAAAATTGTAAAGTTGCTTCAGGATAGCCATTAACCAATTGTTCGCAGACGTAGTCACGGGAAAAAGCTATAAGCTAATAAGTAACAAAAAAAATTGGCCAAGTTTGAGTTCGGCTCGCGCATTGAGGATTACGTATAAATTTAAAAGCGAGCAAGAAATAAGTTGTATGCCAGAATCGTAGCAAGTGGAGGGATGTAGTCTCTGCCTACCCCGTTGGGAAAGAGGCGTGATTTTATGTATGTATGTGTATGTAAGAAATAAGTTTCCAGTTTATGGTATTTCTATGAAAAATAAAAGCTATTTTCGGCGAATTTGAGGTTTTACTTCTTTTACTTGTGCTGTGAGGCTTTGCTTCGTACCAAATTTTATGATTCTATATGAACGAGTACTTATCGTATTTTAAGTGTGCAAAAAAACAAAAATTTGTAGTTTTGATTTGCATAAACTCACTTTTTACGGTTGCACGAGGTGATTGTTATCCCCATGCGTTCCTGATAAAGCAGCATTTCCACCAATGATGTATGAGGATGTGTTGCGAGGGATGTGTTTTTCATTAAGATAAAGTCTCCTCGTTCCATTCTCCATACAAACGTAGTCCCGGTCTCATTTGAAAACTAGGCAACATAAATAGATGAAATTTTGTAAGTATGGACTAGACGTAATTATCTATGCCTGTGATTTTTCAGATTTTCATATAAATGTGCAATATCAGAATTACATGAGCTCAAAAGTCGACAAAAAAAAGATGTCAACTTTGCACGAGGATTACAGACTAATAAAGCATATTTACAAAAATTGAAAAAACCTCAGGCATAGAAAATATAATGAAATAGAAATAGAAATCATTTACTCATGACTAAGTAACGACAATTACCTTGATTGCAAAATATCATTAATTTCTGTGCTATAATTTTCGTATAATATGAGGACAACGAAACCCAAAATTCAACCGCCCAAAATCTTGAAAAGCCTACAGCTAACGATATAAATTACGGACATCGTTGCGAAAGGCATGGGGGGGGGGTGCGAGCGCTTATGTCACGAGCGATAAAGACGGCAATATCCCAAACGAATACCTAACGCGGCCGCGCGGCCGGCAGGGAAACTTCTCTTTAACAATAGAAACTCTTCATTTACCTCGTCTCGCTCCGCTCAGCTGTTTCCGTCAGATATGTGTGCTGTGCAAGGCGAGGTAAATGAAGCGTTTCTATTGGTTAATGAAAAACACATCCCTCGCGACACATCCTCGCACATTACTGGTGGAAAACAGCTGAAAAGGGTCGTGACAGAGTGATAGTCAATGAAGTGAGCGTGTAGTATATTTTCAAATAAAGGAACCCTCAAAATAGATTAGAGGTATAAAAATGCTTTTTCCAACTTAATCATGGGCCATTTTATTAAAAAAAAATACACATAATAATTGAACCGACTACATAAAAGCATGAAAATAATTTTCTACTAGTGTGAAGTTGGTGCCTCAGCACGAGCCAGCAGGAGTGGACCTATAGTCGCCTACCTGACCTTCATACTTATATTGGGCTTCAATCACTCCTGCTGGCTTTTGCTGAGGCGACGACTTTAGAATGGTAGAAAATTATTTTCATGGTTTTTCTGTAGTCGGTTCAGTTTTTTGTTATATTTTTTTAAAATTAAGTTAATGCAAGCTCTTATGTTAAACTATTTATTGTACAAAAGAAAAGAAACAAAATACACTTAACAAGCTTTGAGGATACTCAAGAAAAACACAGTGTATATTCAAGTTATTATTCATATTTCAAACAAGGAATATGCCAAAAGTTTTCCTATCATTAGTATGCAAATATTCGCTAACATTTGCAGCTAAAAGAGATGTAGAAAACATTCAGAGAATACAGAATTATTGCAATCATTCTTTTGTTTTTAAAGCATGCAAAGTCCTTGCGTATTTCAATTTTAAATTATGCACTAAGCGGATTGTTTATTTTTCGCGTGTTGTTTTGAATTTCGTAAATGTCACTTGGAAATACTTATTATATTATATATTTAGGGGCTGTTTCACCATCTATTGGTTAGCGTTAAGTGACGGTTAAATGTGATGCCGTCTCCGTCTATTCGAACAAAACAAATAGAGACGGCATCACATTTAACCGTCACTTAACACTAATCAATAGATGGTGAAACAGCCCCTTAATAAAATAATACCGAATAGGTCACATCTTAAATCGAGTTTAACTTGACATGTTTCGGGCCAAGTCGTAGCCATGTGAATACCTATAGCCCGAAACAAAGTTCATTAAATATTGACTGAGCGATTGCTTTTGTCGGTAATACTTTGTATTGAAATACCCTAAAGATAAAATATTTTATTTGCTTAAACATTAGTAATAGTTAAATGCAGTTGGTACACATAAAAAAGAAAAGAAGTCCTACATGTTCTAGCTTGCGGCGTACAAATTGTTTATTGCAGTAAAAGTGCTAATGCAAATGAAAGAATTCCATACAATACTACTATCCTAAATCTACAAAACAAAAACCTATTAAAATGTCAAAAGTTCAAAAGTGATATTAATGTCCATTTCATAAAAATAATAAGAATTTCGTTTAATAAAACCAAAAAACATCCCATTAAATCAAATTTATTATACCTACACTTAACCTGTACGGGTGAACTACATGAGGACGTATCTGAATATCAAAAATGAATATATCTAATGTTAAAAAGTCTACGGTCAAAATATCGAAAGTTACATTAGGTTCGATAATTTGACCGTAGTTATTTTAACTTTCGATATTCAGAAACGTGCCCTTATACATACATTATGAGAAATGATGGGAGAGTCGCGTACCTACGGATAGTTCATAAATAGCACTCTACTTAACTACCCTATTTGATTGCGACGGTTAAACAAAGTTGTTCTTAATGAAGCCCTTACCTAAGGTCCAGACTCCATATTAATTTAGCAGCGTTCCCGCTAATGATCTAATCCTAAATTATTTGAGTTTCTCACCTAACAACGGTAGAGTGTAATTACTTTATAATAGTTGCTTTATACGGGTTTAACTCGTTGATTAAGGGTTAAGGGTTAACTGTTAGAGGTCCTTTAAGGGGATAAGTTCATTAAGTTTGAAACTGGGTTGTGACCACTTACCTAAGAATCGCCCTTCAGTATTATATAATGGTTTGACACCATGAGAACACGCAGGTTTTTTTTAGGGTGGTGTATTATTTAGCGTCAAAAACACTAGGTGCTTGCTTGGTTTACCTACTCGTGTTTAGTTTTTAAATTATATATGAGATGCTCCATAAGACTTCGTCTGCAAAAAATACATTTATTTATAGCTATCCCACGGAAATTTTGAAATTTTCTTTATTTAAAAGATATCCTATATCTCTCCCAAAGTTTTGAATTACCTATTTACCAAATTTCATTTAAATCGGTTTATTGGTTTTAGATAACAGACATTTTCGCATGTGTAATATTTGCAAGAAAAAGTTTTTTTTTTATTCGACTGGATGGCAAACGAGCTAGTGGGTCTCCTGATGGTAAAAGATCACCACCGCCCATAAACATCTGCAATACCAGGGTTATTGCAGATGCGTTGTCAACCTAGAGGCCTAAGATGGGATACCTCAAGTGCCAGTAATTTCACCGGCTGTCTTACTATCCACGCCGAAACACAACAGTGCAAGCACTGCTGCTTCACGGCAGGATTAGCGAGCAAGATGGTGGTAGCAATCCGGGCGGACCTTGCACAAGGTACTACCACCTGCAAACTGTATAGTACGGATTATAGTCAGATACATAGCTAATTTATGAATCAGGCGTTACTTTGCGGAGGTCCATACGAAAAACGTCTAACATCTACAGTCTAACATCTGGGAGTATGGTGTACGGTTGTGTTGCTCTGAAGATGAGCTCTGGTTGAGTTCGAAACTCGTCAGTTTATTGTGGTGGTATTGATAGATGGGTTTGTGTAATTTTCGTGTGTTCTTACAGTGTGGATGTGGAGCAACTGCATGAACACGCTATTTATCATAAGGTTGCGAGTGAGCAAAGAAATTGTTTTTGTTCAGATACTTAGCCACTTTATCATAAAATTAGCAGGGTTCGAAAATATCCGATATTTATTATAAATATCAAAACATCGGATATTTATGATATAATTATATCCGATATATATTAAAAGATTGATATATATATATCCATTTTGTATGAGAGCCATATTATTATTTGTAAAATAAATTAAGTAAAACTGTTTCTGCAGTTTATCAATTACCTACTTCTTTGTACTTAAAAAATATTAGAATAAGCACAACAAAAACTTACTCTTTTGTAACGAAATTTTTCTGACACGACTACCATTAACGCCGGCAGAAGTGTTGCCATTAATAAATTAGAACCTACTATTAGGGAGTATCTTTTAACTACTCCAACGCCATCTACATTTGGGAAGTATAAATACAGTATTGTTAAAAACTAGCCAAAAATTACTTAATAATATCAAATTTTTAAACCAATTTTTGTATTGATATATCATAAAAAATAATTTGATACATATCGGATATATATCATGATATATATCCATTGATATATATCCTCGAACCCTGAAAATGAGGGCTTCATCTCCCACTGGAATAAAAAAAGTTAATCTGTCATAGCTGCATTCGACATCCAGATCGAAAAAAAAAAAGATAAAATATTGATTCTGCACCCACGACATTGAAATTATCTCATCGAATTTAAAAATAGCTCTAGCTGACATTTATCGAATGCCGATTCGTGCTTGCCGTGATTTTTTAACTTTACAACAAAATCTAGAGGCGTGAGAAAAGTCCTACTAATATTACCTACATACTAGCGGACCCGGCAGACGTCGTCCTGCCCGAAAAACACTAAGAGTACATTAAAATTATGATAACATACCAACAACAGCGCCATCTGCGCCAATTGCGTTCCCAAACCATCAACCAACATTGTTTTGCCATATCAATTATTTTAAGTGAATATTTTTCTAGTCAAATAAGTATAAAATAACGAAACCCATGAACATAAATCAAATTTTTTTTTTGTAAATTAGATCGAAACTACTAGCGTTAACATAAAAGCCTAATGGTAACACATTATGACAAGCAGTAAACTCATGTTATTTCCATAATACTTTAGTTACTCGCCAAGAATACTCCCACAATCTGTGTACCTTGAATTCTCGACTATATAACTTTATTGCGTACTTCTAATTTAATTGCATATTTTAGGCACCTTGTCGAGCAACCGATTGAGGAATTGTGGATCTGTGGGTGGTTTAAATGCCTGTTAACATATTTTATAACTATATTAACTGTACTTCTGTAGATCATTTACAAAACTTATGGTCACAAAACTACTGTAGAATTTTTAATTACCGTTAGTCAATAAAAACTGTAACTATTGAAAGTTAAGTTATATTTACTATTTTCATCTTGAAATATTCATTGCCCAACAGTTTGAGGGAAGATTGAACATGCATGATCAGAAAAGCTTCAAAAGAGTGTAAAGGTTCGTATTTTAGGACGTTTTTAAAGTAATAAATGTACACAAATATTAAAACAAAAGCTAACGGACACCATCAGGTACTACTATAAGTTATTTCTGTAATAACATTAAGAACAGAAATAAGAGTCTAATGACAAATATACCTAGTTTCACTGCGCTGTTTGAAAGATTTATACCTAATTACAGTTATATTTTGGAAGCAAAATGAAGGGCGCGGAAAGAACATTATCTACTTAGTCACCTTTTTTGAAATTAAGATTTTAATCTCAAAATGTAGAGCTCGCAAAGGACTTTTCATTGAATTTAATAATCATAAAGCAACGTATTTTTTTTTTACCGTTTAAGGAAATGCTAACCATAGTGATTGTTCGTAATTAATAACTTTCAAACCGTTATAACTCGAAAAGTTGCTTAGGTGATTAGACATGTTCTTTCCGTGGACCCTTCAAATGTTCGTTCGTAGTTTCTTCGTAGTTTTACTCGTCTGTACATATGCATTGCTTTGGTGCTGTTTCGAGCTTGCTAGCTGTTAGTAAGTTCCCAAAAATCGACGATGTCCCAACTCTCCTCTGTCACAACTCACCTCGGTCTCCCTACCTTGTCACTGTATGCCTTATGACAATTTTATAATAAAGTTCAAACATGAAGTGCCAGCGACGTGGTACTAAACTGTAAAGATATCGAGGTCAAAGGACCTCGACTGCATATAATCTAGTTTTTTCTAGATTTCTCACAGAATGGGCGTGCTTGGGGTACGTGTAGGTAACAAACCGGCCAAATGCGAGTCGAACTCGCGCACAAAGGATTCCGTACCATTATCTATACAACATTAAACATTACCAAAAAAAAACACGTTTGTTGTACGGGAGATCCCCTTAAATATTTATTTTATTTTAATTTAATTATTTATTTTTAAAGTGAATATAGGTACGACTAAATATTCTATCTCAGCTTTTGTACGACCACTTTACTGTATTAACCCTTTTCCAGGCATATGCCTGATTGCTATATAGCAATCACATAAATGTACACGAATATTCGACTTTACTAAATATACAATGAGGTATAAAATCATTTATTATTATTATTATAAGCCTGTTGAGGCCTCTCCCCCCATGTCCTCCACTCGATCCGGTCTTGGGCGATCTCTGACCAGCTGAAAAGAAAGGCGTCCAAGTCATCCCGCCAATGACGCCTGGGCCTGCCACGCCGCCGCAGTCCGTTTTGTGAAAACAAAACTACAAAACATCAAAACAAAACCATTGAAATTCGTTAAAAATATTATAACAAAATTATTCATTATTGTGACACGAAAATTATCCATACAAAATGTAGGTATGATAAATTTTCGTGTCACAATGGAAAAAAATAATAGTAATTTTAACTACCAGCGTTGAGGTGTGCAACTTTTTGGTCTCCACCATTCGTTTTTAAATAGGTAAACAACATAAAACCAAGATGAAAATATGCTTATTTTGTGGTACGAGTACCACATCTTAATTCGCGGGGCCTGGAAAATGGTTAAAAATGGGTAAATATGCGAGTATCGTATTACATCGTACAGTTGCCATTAAAAATTAAAATGTTTATTAACAGTTTACCAGATACAGCTCTGTGACAGACAAATGGACTGAAAAATAAGTGAACAGGTAGAAAACCCTATTATAGGGTTCTTATTAATTTGACTGTGAAACTTAAGTATTAATTTTAGATATCAAAACTAAAATATTTACAAGGTTACGTTTAGTCAAAAGTCTTCGGAATTGGTGTTGCCTTCATCAAATTTTATAACAAAATCAATTACACAGACATTGATGGAAAATTAATTTGATAAACTTGCTCAGAGAGGCCTTTTGATGAAACCTGTTTGAAGTCTAATAGTCTAACATTTCAGTTTTATAATAGCCATGAAGCTAAAAGCGTCCATCCGTGAGACGGAACGTAAAAACTAATAATTGCATTTAAGTATTAATTTATTACATGGTTCGTAATCGAAAATTTTATTTTAAGACACCCGGCTTTTGGCGCTCAGTGATGACTCGGATATTGGATTTAGTTTTTTATTTCTTAATTTTTACTAGGTTTTTTTTCTACAAAATTAATTTCTTTAAATTAAATTTATTATATCATGTGTTTGTTAAACCTAAGTCACGTCAAGAGTCGTCACAGTTGATAATGTATTGCTATCTAAAAACAGTCTGTGAAAATATCCTTCGAAGGAATAATATGCTTTCCTGTTAAACCTCCTGTCCTGTGTCCTGTTTCTGTATTAGGTATTGTTGTATGGTATTACTGTCTCCGTCTTTTGTCCGCCATCCAACCCGCTATAGACAATATTCCAGCATGTGTCAACAGGGGCAGACTGTAAACAAGCGCTGGCAGCTTCCGCGTAAGCGCAACATTAGCTGAGTTTGCTCCTTTTGCCGCAGGACAGACTACTATCTTGTATTTTATATTGTTGTCTTGCATTGTTTGTACTGTTGGCAATTAAATATTTTCTTTCTTTCTTTCTTTCTTTCTTTCTTTCTTTAAGAAAATTATGTAGAGCTATATTAAATTGCACAATGTTTATCAGTTGCAGTATTCTTCGTTGTGATTTTGTTGTATATTTTTAGAGCCACTTCATTTATTTTGCCGAGAAGCGCTGTTTTACGCAGTGTATGGTTTATTATGTCATGGTGCCGATGGTTATTCAAGTTAGCTTATTGATCTATGTTTTGTTTTGCATACATCAACACACTTGATGCTTTTTGTAAATTTGAATAAGATACGTCGAGTATTCTATAAATAAAATCCATTGAACTTCCGCAAAGTCACGGTTCGTAAACATATTGTATTGTTGTTAAATAAAGAATATTATTATGGTCTTCAGTGGTTTATTTAGATCATTTAGTTACAATCTTAATTATGTTAATATTAATATGACCGGCTAGGTCAGAGGTCGGAGGCCAAGAGCCACAGTGTTGCCAACACACATAAAAAGAGAATTACTTTACTTTTTTAAATTACGTTCCAATACACATATCTCAACACATTCAATTTTTCTTTCAAGCAAATCTGATCAAAGTTTTCATGTTTTACTCTAATAGTTTAATTTGGTTTATGTAAAAACCATTAAACTACAAGATTTAACCTTGCTATACTCGTTTTTTTTAGCATTAGAAAAAGGGTAAACAATCTTGACGAGTCTTTCTATTGAAAAACGTGTTTTAAAAAAAAGGTTACTATTACTTATGATACCAAAGGCATGTTAATGATCATGTCTTTGCTAATTGTTATATATTAGCTGTGACTTATTTTTCAAAAGTGTTTTTTAATAAAAAGACACGTCAAGATTGCTTACCTTTTTTTTATTATAAAAAAAACAAAGTATAGCTCGCTTGCTTCTTAGGTTAAAGTTCATACATAATATTTTTACAACATGTTTCACATAATACATTAAATTAATTAATAAATACTTAAAAAAAAACAGATTACGCGTGATTAAATGAAAATATTGTTCAAAAGCCCTGTCCTGCCCTGTCCTGTCCTGTTGTCCTTAAAACAAGTAATTCATTACGAATCTCATGATGGTCTTCTTAAAACCCAACAAATAAAACTCCGCCACATAGGAGAAAACATTCAATATCGATTCCTCGCTCGAGCAGAGCGGTGGCGCGTAGTGCAAGTGTTGCGGCAGCCGCCAAGTCACGTGCTCCTATGAAGAAGGGTTACGAAATAGCCCGAAACAAGTCGAGCTAAACTCGATTTCAGACGTGAGTTATCCGTTACAATATCATTAATAAAACTAAATAAATATCACGGGACAATTCACACCAATTGACCTAGTCCCAAAGTAAGCTAAGCAACGGATAAATATAATTATATAGATATAGATCATACTTAAATACATATTAAACACCCAAGACCCGTGAACAAACATTCGTATTTTTCATACAAATATCGAACCCGGGACCTCAAGCTTCGTAGTCAGGTTCTCTAACCACTAGGCCATCTGGTCGTCTAAATATAATTTAATAGGTATATCGATTCCTATCAATTCTAATCACAGTTTCACATAAACAGCCTTATCAAAACCGTCCTTGGTACGTGACTGCATAATTATCATTCATAGAGGCAAGGAAGTTTACAAATTTGCCTTGCATCGGGCGACGCAGTATGATAATAGGCGTATTTAATCGTTGATAACCTAACATTACTGTAAGTTATGCGATAGTTGTGACACTGTGACCCTGAGCAATAGTAGTATTGATGTAAAACTGAGTAGCTAATTCGAATTTATAGTAGCGTAGTCATAGACAGTTGGTACTTTTTAGATCAACAAAAACCCGGCCAAGAGCGTATCGGACACGCCCAAAATAGGGTTCCATAGCCATTCCAAAAAAGTTAAGTAATATTTTTCTAAGGATTTCGTATTTTATACGGAATCTTCCAAGTTTAGGTATATTTTATACCATAGGCTGCTATTTACTCTTAAACTACTAATAATTCTCAAGCAAACTTAGCCGTTATAGTTTTTCTTGTTAGTTTGATATATTTACTACCATTGTGAATTTTTTCAAATTTTCCACCCTCCGGTTTAGATTTTAGAGGGGGGACGCCCTATTTTAATGAAAATTTGCACTTTAAAGTTGAATATTTCGCAAACAAATAACTGAATCGAAAAATCGTCTTAGCAAACCCCTAATAGTTAAAAGACCTATCCAACGATACACCACACTATAGGGTTGGATGAGAAAAATAAAATCACCCCCACTTTACGTGTATAAGTAGGTAGGTATTGTACTATTTTGTCGACATAGTTTATATATATATATATATCCCTGCACAATTACAGCTTTCTAGCATTGATAGTCCCTAAGCAAAGCCGCGGACGGACAGACAGACAGACAGACAGACATGGCGAAACTATAAGGGTTCCGTTTTTGCAATTTTGGCTCCGGAACCCTAAAAACGAAACTAAATAAGAATAGACAAAGCTTTTTTATGATGCACGCCACGAAATCTCGCCCAATTAAAATTAATATCTAATCGCAATATCTTGTCGTGAATTATCCCTAATAATCTAAGATGTAGGTGTAACGTTAGCTGCCTAGTTTTACATAAGAGGTGTGTCAATTTATTACTTAGCGGTAACTGTGTGACTATGCTAATTGCCGTAATCTACGATATTATCCGTCAATCAACAAGTGTAAATAGATTAACGCCGCGCCCGGCTTTACACGTGTGACTCACAAAAATAGGCACAACCGAACTGATAACCTCCTCTTTTTTTGCAGTCGGTTAAAAATTGTTAAAAAAATAAAGAGTCTACAACCCTTTGGTTGAAAAAGGGGTAAAAATGTGCAGTGCGTTCACTTCACATTTTTCATCTCTTTTTCAGCAAAACTACACTCGTGCGAAGTCGGGGCGCATCGCTATACTATACAAAATGTTAATGAATATACTAGAAACCTTAGACACCCCAACAGTCTATCAGTCAGTCAGTCAGTCGGTCAGTTTTTATTTTAAGCTAGTTTCAAATTTGAATGATTTCATAAATTTAATATTCATACGAAAATGTCTTACGCATAGATTAGTTACGCAGAAAGTTAGTTCCTAAAGTTTTTTAATACCTAAGCTTACCAACCCAATCCATACTTCTCTGGAAACTAGTAACTAGTGGGTGGTAGTATTTTAATAACGCGCGGACGTTACATGACTTACAAATTCGACAAGATCGAGATTAAGAATGTACTTTATTTATTTTCGGACATAGATTTGGACAGGATTTCGGGCTGTCAAAATTTGGCCATGTTAATATTATGCTAATATAATATTCGGGTAATATTCAGCTTATAAATCATGCTGAACTAAATTTCCGCAAGTTTAAAATTCGGCGTAAATAAACCTGTTATGCGTAATAAGTTTCAGACATTTTAAAATAAGCCAAATAGATGTCACCCATTATTTGTACTTTTAGTAACCTTATTTGATACAAGATACGACATTCAGTGTCTGTCCCAAGATATTTGTTTATTTGTGTAAGTAAACTTTGTTTCTTTCCGACCATCACGAAATGCTGTACAGATACTTATAGTTTGTGGCCCAGATAGAAAATGCAATGATACCACGAGAAACGGAAAAACTTTTACATCGAGAGACTTACTTCAATAAAAGTTAGTAACGCAGTGTTTATTTGAACAGCGAATAAATGGTTGTTTCAAATAAATAAATAATAATCATGAATCAATAATATAAGTAGGTAACGCTACTGAACTCTTGTTAGATATTTATTTTTATTGGATGCGTATCTAGTCTCATAATTTTTATAAATCGTAATGTATTGTTTGTCATAATTTTTGTGAAACAGTTTTTTTTTCTGTTTTTTTAAATGGTCAAAACTTAAGAATTCTGTAGTCTAAGAGATAATAGCAGCCGAAGGTATTAAATATACCTAAACTTAGAAGATTCCGTACACAATACGAAATCATTAAAAAATATTACTTGATTTTTTCGTAATGGCGATGGAATCCTAATCGTGGGCGTGTCCGACACGCTCTTGGCCGGTTTTTTTGTTGAAAGTACCAACTGTCTATGACTACGCGACTATAAATTCGAATTAGCTACTCAGTTTTTACATCAATACTACTATTGTTCAGGGTCACAGTGTCACAACTATCGCATAACTTACAGTAATGTTAGGTTATCAACGATTAAATACGCCTATTATTATACTGCGTCGCCCGATGCAAGGCAAATTTGTAAACTTCCTTGCCTTTATGAATGATAATTATGCAGTCGCGTACCAAGGACGGTTTTGATAAGGCTGTTTATGTGAAACTGTGATTAGAATTGATAGGAATCGATATACCTATTAAATTATATTTAGACGACCAGATGGCCTAGTGGTTAGAGAACCTGACTACGAAGCTTGAGGTCCCGGATTAATTTAAAATTATTGTTATTGCAGATTTTTCTCCTCCTTCCTTCCTTCTTTAAATCCTTTACCATGCTAATCAGCCATTTTTCTATCTTGAACCATGCCTACAAACGGTGAAACTAGATTTTATGCTGACTAGCGTAGAGCTTACGCGTAAAATGAGGATGTAACTGACGGCGTGTATCAACTCTGCTCTAGTAGACGTTGTATGAAGGGAGTCACTATCGCGTTTTCTACTCTAAGAAAACTTAATACCCTTTTGAAGCGCCGTTTGTATAATAGAGTACTTCTGACGCGTGAACGGACTCGCTCGACTTCCAGTTAGTAGCTACACGTATGTAAATTTCCCAATGTAATACATTCATCAAACACCAAGCCCCAATCAACACGCGACGCGTGCCCGCCGACTTCAAACGAACACTTTCCGCTCCATACTTTCCTTTACAAATTAAGCCTCTTTTGCATCGAAAAACCCTCGCCTATACAAACATTATCGTGCGAGAATCTTGAGGGCGAGAATTCGCGGTCGCTGCCTCGACCGCCTTGGGCTAGCAGGCTGTTTAAAATGTCTTTTAGGAGACACGACTTTGCAGGCATTATTACAGACCTAACTGCTATATATTAAGTGAACATTAATATTGAAAAAAAAAACAGACTAGGACAGAGATATATAGTATATTCAACTTATTATCATGGTCTTCCCACGCCTTGACATGGAATCGAAAAGTGAAAAAAAAAAAGATTATTACAAAAATATATGTTGTAAATTATGTTTTCCCGTCGATACACAACCGTTTTTTCTTTTAATAGAACAAGAAATACCCACTATTAGGTGTTAAAAGATTATGTTGCTTAAAAACAGCAGTGATTAGGTAAGTTCAAGTGGATATAAAGAAACCAGCTAATATCGTGTCGGACACGCCCGAAATAGGGTTCCGTAGCCATTACGAAAAAATTAAGGAATATTTTTCTAAGGATTTCGTATTTTTTACGGAGTATTCCAAGTTTAGTTATATTTTATACCTTAGGCTGCTATTAACTCTTAAACTACTAATAATTCTCCCTGAGCAAAGCCGCGGACGGACAGACAGATAGACAGACAGACATGGCGAAACTATAAGGGTTCCGTTTTTGCCATTTTGGCTACGGAACCCCAACAAAGAGTAAAGGCGGGACGAGACGACCTATCGCTTTTCAACTCGATTGACAGCTGCATGCACAGGAGGAAGAGTGGCGGAAGAAAGGGGATGCCTTTATCTAGCAGTGGGACTTAATTTACGGTCTACATAAAAAAACGGCCAAGTGCGAGTCGGACTCGCGCACGAAGGGTTCCGTACCATCTATACAACATTCATTAGACATTAGCAAAAAAACGTCAAACAATCACGTTTGTTGTATGGGTTCCCCCCTTAAATATTTATTTTATTCTGTTTTTAGTATTTGCTGTTATAACTCTGTGAAAATTTCAACTGTCTAACTATCACGGTTGATGAGATACAGCCTGGTGACAGACGGACAGACGGACGGACAGCGAAGTCTTAGTAATAGGGTTTCCGTTTTTACTCTTTGGGCACGGAACCCTAAAAAAGAGTAAAAGTATTTCTTTGATTTTTATTTATGTTTTTTCTGAAAAGAAAAATCACACGGCATCGGATCCGTCGCGTTACTGAAACATGTCTACATCCCAATAATAATAGCGTTAACGCAAACTGAACCTTAACTCAAAGGCCTAAGGCGCAGGGTTCTCAACAGCTGTCTACTCCATTACGTGTTGCTGAAGGCTAGCGTTACAGTCAACATCGTCAAAGAAATGCGACGCAAGATGAGTGTTTTTTCTTGCGAATTCGATTGTTCTCATAGTAGAGTGCTTGCTTTGAGAGTAACTGTCATTTTTACTTTATTAAAAGGTCATGTCAGTTCATGACTGAGAATGAAATTCTTGAATATAAATATTTGACCGACAACATTTATTAAAACCGGCCAAGAGCGTGCCGGACACGCCCAAGATAGGGTTCCGTAGCCATTACGAAAAAAATCAAGTAATATTATGTGCGTTATAACACAATTAAAACACTTACTACAGTCTTAAAACCTATTACCAGAAAAAAGAGCGTATCGGGGTAGTGTAGCGGGGGGGACACAATTTTTGCTGCTTTGGGAGTGATTATTTCCGGAAATCTTCACTTCATCAAAAAAGTTTTTGAGAAACCTTACTATCTTTTCAAAAAAACTGTCGAACTATGTGCCACAAATTGATGCGAGTTAAAAAAAATTTTTTTTAATTTCTGTGCCCCCCGCCCCCTATAAATATTTATTTTTGTAATTTAAGTACAAAACTAAATAGTGGCTTTGACAAGACATCTGTACTCCAAATTTAATTGATATACTTTTTGTAGTTTTCGAGTAAAATGCCTGTGACATACGGACGGACAGACAGACAGACAGACGGACTTGACGAAACTATAAGGGTTCCGTTTTTGCCATTTTGGCTCCGGAACCCTAAAAACTAGCTGTTGCCCGCGACTCCGTAGAAGCCGCGTAGAATTCATTTATCGCTATCCTGCGGGAACTATGAGATTTCTCGGGATAAAAACTCTCCTAATGCCCTTCCCTAGGACTCCAACTATCTGTATACCGAATTTCATCTTAGGAGGAAAAATTGTAAACGATTTTAAAAATAAATAAATAGTGAAATAAATTTTGAACATGAAACTATCGTGAGACTCACTCATATTAAATATATTGACCCGGACAACTCACGTCTTAAATCGAGATAAGCTCGACATGTTACGAAGGGCTACGGATTAGCCCGTAACATGTCGAGTTAAACTCGATTTAAGACGTGAGTTATCCGGGTCAATATATTTAATATGATTGAAATAAATTATTAACTTGTAGCTATTATTCAAGTGAAACTAAGTGTCTAAAAATAGAAATAGCTGTGTATGTATGACGTCCGATAAGTTTGGCATTTGGCACGTGAATAAGTTTATCAGTTCATACATAATTTAGTTGGTGAGCAAATAGTTAGATGAATATTCATTTAAACATCGATTTTATATTAAAGTTTGTATCATAATAAGATTTAGAGTTCATTTGACTTTTGAATAACTTGTAAAATATTTCTTATAATTATCATTTCATTAAAGTTAGCGTTAACGTTTTGGTTTAAAGGGGAGTTATAAGGGCAACATGGGAGAATAGAAGTTGCACATGCAAATGCCCAATTGCAAACATCTTAGACTGACACTTCAGCAATCCCATCAAGAAGATATTTAATTCAGTACAAGCAGCATGAGCAGCTACAAACAGAAGCAACAGCAGGGCTACTACGAAACTTGAAGTTCGTATCATACCGTCCCTCTTGCTCTCGTAATAAATAGTATAAGTGTCAGAGGGAACCGCATGACATGAACTTCGAGTTTCGTAGTAGCCCTGCAGGATGATGACGTGTAATTCAAATCAGACTAACCAATAGAGTTAACAGAGTGTATGTAAATAGTAAAGTTTTATTTTGTTAGATAATTCGATGTCACCATGACTTTTTCTATGAAATGAAATCTAAAATGAAGTAAATGGGAATTACAGATGAGGCCAAAAGTAATTAACTGATTCAGTGAAAGTTGATTCACTATTCGCTGAACTGCATAACTGATGCAAAACCATTTCTCATTCTGCTACTCTCCAAACTCCACGGAGATTTGCTGAATTATCATCGTAGTTCCGGGAGCTGCGTTTGTCATAATGTCAAGAACATCCACAAGAATACTATTAAATTACCCTTAGGACTCTCGACAATAGAGAAAACTGTGGCCAGAAGATTTAAGTATTCGTGAAACAACGAAATACGGAAGTAAAACGAGATTTCGACTGTTGAATTTAATAGAATATTTTCAGACTAGGGTATTTTGGAAAAAAAAGTGACTGTTGTTTTTTAGAAGCTTTTGTTTACTTTGCAGGATTCATTTGTGATTTGTTTGTTTTAAAAAATTTGCAAAAAAAGGTACACATAGGTTAGCGCCGGTTACAGTGTACCTAATAATAATAAATTATTTGCCACAAGCAATATAAAAATACATTAAAATAATTTCGGCAGTGAAAAACCTATTATTTGTTATCTAATATGATTGGTTATTTGGAGTCTTTTTGTATTTTTTAATTCAACTCCAAATTTGTTACTTTTACGGGTATCCCGTGAAACCATATCGAAAATACAAACTGAGACATGGATGCACAGAAAAACCAGAAAAACCAGTGCTGCTGCATAAGTAGCGTAGTAGAAATAAGCAACCTGAGATATGTATGTGGGAATGAGGGTGGATTACTGTTTGAATGATTTGATGTAAACGAGCGACCGAATGACTGAAGACTAATGTGGAGTGAATGAGACGAGCGAATGAGTAAAAGAGTGTGAGTTACGATCGGGTGAGCCTACGTGCTAGTTGTCTTTTCTGTTTTCATTGTTTTTTTACGTATTCAGTAGTTTAATTTTTAATAAACTTTTTTACTTTATTTTCGAAAAGTTTGTTTCCTTCGCACGATCGCACATTTTTGGAGCTCGTCCGGGATCAGAAGGAAAAATTAAATCGTGAATACGACGACGGACTGGTGTGCTACGTGGTGTAACGAGGCGGTTACATTTCGTGTTGTAGCGGTTGCTATTTACGACGGGCGGCCGAAATAACGACGAAGACGAGTTTCTGCTGGCTTCGGGAGTAAGACGGTGGCTTCTGAGCGGCGAGAAACGGCACATCGGAGAGATGGAAGCAGATAGAATTTACGACGAGGCAGCTAGCGAGGCTCCGAGTGGAGGTGTGGATGAGGCACCGAGACTCAAACTCCGGACGACGACGAATATGACGACGACGACTGCAAGGGCAACGGACGCGATGACGACATACGACGTTAGTGTTAGCCTGCAGTACATTGACGACCTAGTCAGTAAATTTAGCGCGCAAGATCAGACTTACAGCGTCACTAAATTTATCGATGACATCGACGAGAACGCGGAGATATTCGGATGGACGCCCTTGCAACGGCTAATTGTTGCTAGGCGCAGCATGACGGGCACCGCAGCGCTCTGGCTCCAAGCGGAGCGACCGTTTAAGTCGTGGGACGATCTAAAGTACGCGCTAAAAGAAGAATTCCATGACACGATCGACATAAAGGCGATACACGAGCTAATGGCGGCGCGTAAAAAGAAGGTAGACGAGAGTTGCCTTGACTACCTTTTCACGATGCGCGAGTTGGGCAACCGAGGGAAAATGCCGGACGATGTGGCAATTCAATATATTGTCGACGGCATCGAAGATACAGAAACGAATAAATGATGTTATACGGCGTTACAACATACAGTGATTTAAAGGAAAAGATTCGAATATACGAAATTATCAAAAGTAAGACGGTACCTACGCATTCGCAGCACAATGAGATGACGAAGAACCGGCATATTAAACCGGTTTCCCCGCGCTACAAGATGTGCTACAGCTGTGGAGAAGAAGAAATTCATGTGTCCAGTATGTGTCCAAACCAAGAAAAAGGTACGAAGTGTTTCCAATGCAATCAGTTCGGTCACATATCGGCGCATTGTTGTGCATCAACGACATCGAGCGAGAGCGAATCAGCTGACGAACAAGATGGCGGTACGGACGAAAGAACGACGAGCTTGTTCGTACAAACCGTGGGTCACATTCACTCGAACGAACGGCAGGATGAATGTTTTCAGAACGAACGAAGTGACCGAGAACGACAAGAACATGGCGGCAAAGATGGCGGCGACGGTTGTCAAACGTCACATGACAGGACTGACATTGACAGTTGTGACAGCAGCTCAAGCAGCTGTGATCGTAAGACGAATAATCAAAACATCGATCGGAAGCCGACGAAGACAATGTTATGTGATCGAAGTGTAAACGCGATAATGGACTTCGGCAGTGACGTGAACCGTGTTTCGGAAGACTGTTACCAGTCGTTAGGCGCGCAGGGTAACAAAAAGTGCGAACTATCGTTGACGGGACTCAGTGCATTGAAAGTCGTATCGCCGGGATACGTGAAGACGAACATTGCAATCGACGACAAGTGTTGTGATGTAGTTCTACATCTTGTGCCTAAAGACATTAAGTCGTACGATATGATTTTAGGACAGGAATTTTTGTATGATAAGGCTGTTGTCATGAACAGCAGCCAGCTGTTCAAGCGAGAGGAAAGTTGTTTTCATGATCACTTAAAGTTGTTAAAAGCTCAGGCTATGAAAGGTGTTAAGAAATTATATACCTACTGGTATGGAGTGAAGTTTAAAATGAGCAATGATTCCGGAAGTAGGTTGGGATCACAAATGATGCTAATTTGTTACTGGGTATGGTTTGTTTTTTTTCTATCCTTTATTGTTTATTCTAAGATGGTTTATTTTGTGTCAAATAAAGATGTTTAGTTGCACTAAGAATAAAGTTGTTGGTTTTTCATAGTGTAAGATGATGTTTGTGTTGGTGTGACGACGGCTGTATCACACATGTTCTAGGATTAGGTGTACCTAGGTTAAGATGTTTAGATGTTTAAGATGTTTTGTTTAAAGGATGCCTGGGGACAGTCATGTGTGTAGGATGGCCGAATGTGGGAATGAGGGTGGATTACTGTTTGTATGATTTGATGTAAACGAGCGACCGAATGACTGAAGACTAATGTGGAGTGAATGAGACGAGCGAATGAGTAAAAGAGTGTGAGTTTTGATCGGGTGAGCCTACGTGCTAGTTGTGTTTTCTGTTCTTTGTCATTTTATAACGTATTCCATTTAGTTTTTTTTTAATAAACTTTTTTACTTTTTGTTTATAAAGTTTGTTTTCCTTCAAACGATCCCACATGTATTCATCCTAGTATAAGTCCATTTCAAGATAACATTGGACTCTAGAAGGTCACAGAAGAAGGGTTCTAACATTTTTTTGTGAAGTTGTAATAATGATGCTGATAATGATGATTAATAATAATATGAAGTCATAATTTCGATTGACGACATCGAGAGAGTTGCGGGAAACCGGTGGATGCAAGTGGCGAGTTGTCGTTCATTGTGGTGTTCTAAGGGGGAGGCCTTTGTTCAGCAGTGCAGTGGACGTCTTCCGGCTGATGATGATGATGTACCCATTGATGGACTTAACAGCACCATGTCATCAGAAAAACTCAGGTTGTTTATACATATCCCTTAATATAGCATCCCACTTTCGTACTGTTGAGTTCACTGATCGATCAGCCTGTTCATACAAAGCAGAAGTCAGCCCCTCTTGCTGCACGCTGAACTCCAAATTAAAAAAATATATTGTTTTCTCACCTGCATCAAACTTCGTACGTGGTGCTGTTAGACATGTTGCCTCCGTGGATCCCGATGGCAGTGTTTCCTCAGGATTAATTGCAAGCCTTGATGGCCCCGGTAAATTGGTTATGTCCATCATTGCTATGGATTGGGAACTTTCTCTTGGGGGACGTGTGATCTGCTTGCAAGAAAGTAGTACATCCCTGTTGTATACCTGGAAAACCAAATTATAATATGTACCTATTATTATCCACATATTTATTATTCAAGATTCTATTTATCTAACAAAGACTATACTGTTTGACTCCACATTTTTTTAATTCAGATCAGTACTTTTATTTTGCCCTAAACTGCTAAGACCAAAAACGAAGGTTGGTGGATTCAATATAGGTTCTTAAAATTACACGTCAAAGCCGTATACAAAAAAATTGCCTTATATCGAATTATTTCCAAAAAAACTGTAGAATGACCAGGCTATAAAGTGAGAGAGACTGTAGAAAGGACTGCATGTAGGTACCTATACGTATGTACTTACGAGTACGAATTGGCTCTGTAGGTATTGCACAAACAAGTACCTACTTCGTTACTAAAAATTTTAGTCAATGATACTATCTTTACTCTGAGAGTATAATATATTTAATATTTAATAACTACAGAATTTCTAATATACTTATTTCCAAAATACACTAAAAATTAACTAAAAATACACTAAAATATTAGAACTACAAATGTTGAGAATAAGTTTTGGTACGCGTGTACCGCCAAATATTTGGGGTTCCCAGTTTTTGGAGCTCCCAGCATTTTTTTCAGGTATGCGTGAAAACTTTCAGCTGTATTGGAAGTCCTTTGTGATCTCTAGAACACTGAGAATGTTTCAGGACGGACCTGAAAAATAATTTAAATTAAGCCAAAAAAGCAGATTTCAGCATCGGCTACGCACGCTTTCTAGCGCTGTTCTCTCTTATGGGAAACTTCATTAAGGCGTGGAAAACTTATAATATTTGTTTGTTTTTGGCACTTCATTCATCCAATAATCCCGGAAATAATGGTGGTATGCATGATTAAATGGAAATTCCAGAAACATTGCTGCGTCTGGCAGCGGCGCGCGTTCCGCCGGCAGCAGCGCCAGCGTCGCGTACAGCCGCCATGAGGACGTGCTCCTGCCTCCCTCGCTTTACCAACGCCTGTTGACCAGATGACTTCATTTTTATACTACGATACGGCTATAGCACCCCGTCCCCTACCTTAAACCTCCTCAACGGTTAATGGCATCAACTTGAAATTTGGTACTGAAATGTAGTTTGGAGGACAACAAAAAGTACAGTCAGCATAATGGTGAAATTGTTAACAAAAACTTATTTTTGTTTAGAAACATTACAGACCAATAAAGATTCACTGAACACATCAAACATGAACAAGTATTTACGTACCTGCATGAAGTGAAAATAGCACCCCTGTAGTGGCGAGTCTGTCACCTCCCGCAAGGCACCTTGGAGCGCTGGCTCATAATCACTTATCACTGTTTCTGGCTCCGGGTTGCCGGCCAACTCGCACACCTTCTGGAGAACCGCTCGGTATAAATGTTGCCGGCGGTTCTCCATGAGCTCAACAACAGGGTGATAATGTTGTCCCATCTTTGTGATAAAGACAGCTATATTAGCTATATTAACAATCACGAACACAAGCTCCTTCATTGTATGTATTTCAACCGATATGTTTTTAAACATACATTATACGTACCCGAGTAAAGAACCCTTTAGAAATCCCCGTGTCAAAGTATACAATTTCTTCACCATCAAGCCTTGAATATTGGACTCCATCTCTGCTCACTTGTATTGTGGACCTAAGTTGTCTTTCAACAGATTTATGCAGATCTCGGTTAACTCTTTGTTTTGGCCCCTTTCTGAAGATGCTTTTTCCATTAAATTCATTATACGGTATTGAGGTTGTACTAAAGCATGAGATATGTATACGAAATCAGGAGGTAGACCCTCTAATATTGGTAAGAATCTATATCTTTTATCTATTTGGTTCTGTATATAGTTTAGCAGGCTGGGAACTTTTCTAATGTCTAAATTGCTGTTGTCAATTATTGATTTGATTTGTGCTAAGTAATATTCAGGGACATCATTATATTCGATCATATTACTTAGCCCTAATACATGAAGGATCGCGGGTTTCACTAATGATTTAGGGATGTCTATATCATTTGGATTGACCGGGACCAAGCTCCTTGAGAGGGACACATTCCCTATCTTGAATTTGGCTTCACCCCAAGGGTAAGTGAAGACTTTCTTTAATCTGTTAATATTACAATCAAATAATTTTTTGGTAGTAAAGTTTGATCCTTCATCAACAGGCTTCTTATACTCATGGATATGCCAATTTATCATGTCAGTTTTGCATAATAGCCTATTATACCTCCTATTATCACCTACATTGCAATACAGTTCTTCTGGTATATCTGATAAGGAGATGGCGTCCTTTCTGAACTTTATGAGATATTTTAAATTTATGTTCGTCATTGTACTCATCAAAGGGTTGGAGTCCTTTATTGACCTTGAATTCCGCTCAATTGGTCTAATGTTAGCTATTGTGCTTTCTGATAGTATATTAATTGTCTCATCTCTACATTGTCTAATTTTCTCGCATGCCCATAGAATCCTGTCTAAAGTATTTTTCTCTTTGTTATCCATATTGTTTTTGGGTTCAATGAAGTTTTTATATATTTACTATCTGTTACTGCGGTTGCGTCGTGTACCTCACGGAGGAGTTGGAACTGATTCTTTTGTTCCTCCTGTAGAATCCTAGCTTGTTCTTCTTGAGCTTCCTTCTGGCCCCGTAAATCTTGCTGCAGAATTCTAGCTTGTTCCTCCTGCCTTCTAGCTTGTTCTTTCAGGAGGACCAGAATCGCATTGAAGTCTATTTCCGGCTTTGGGGATACTGCCACCGCTGTATCTGACGCTGCGGCGGTGTCTGTATGGTCCCCAGCTGCGTCGCGGCTTCGGGTCTGCATCCTCTCCTTCTCTTCTTCTCGCGGAGTAAGCGGCATTTTCAATCCCACTTCTGACACCAAATGTTACGTTCGTGGGGTAGGTTCGTGATTGAAAAGCACTTTTAACACCAATGAATAAGAGTAGGATTTATTTTCACTCTGTTACTTAATTTTACAAAACACTTAAAATTAGTTCAGAGTAATTCCGCACTCTAAAACTCACTTACTAGTTCGCTTCTGGAGAACCGCTCGGTATTAATGTTGCCGGCGGTTCTCCATGAGCTCAACAACAGGGTGATAATGTTGTCCCATCGAGACTGTTTGCAGCGTGAGGAGCTGGTAGGCCTGCAACCCGGCCGGGACCGTCAAAAATGTGCCGTCCGCTACTATGATAGCGCTTTCACGCAAGCACTCTGCGAAGCCGAGCATGGCAATAATCACTGCGCTGGTCCCACCTGCGCTTACTAATGCCACATGCATTGGGCCAAACACAGGGCGTTCTGCCAATGCCCGGCTGTACTCCGGCAATGTTCCTGGCACCGCCGGCTGTGTGCTGCGCCTCCACTTCGGCATGGATGGTATCACCCTCTCATACAGCAAGTGCGGCGTGTACTATCTTAATACTTCATATGGTACCTTTTAAGTATTAAAAATTTAAGACTCCAATGTAGGTCTGCAATAAGCAAACTGGCCGGAATATTTGTATGGAACTCAAAGAGCACGTGCAAAAATTATTTTAGTCAATATAGAGAAATATTATTTACAAAATAAGGAATAAGGAGTTTCCTTTCGGTTTATAAACGACAGATTTCTGACGTAACGAACATACAACAACACAACAACAACCTCCCACTTTATTGAAGTCGGTTGAAAAGTACCGTAGTTGTTTAGAACTAAATGCGAACGAAAGTAAATCTATTTTGTCTGTTTGTTACACCTTCACTTCACGCTCAAACTGCTGAGCCATGTTTATTTTTATGAAGATGTGACCCTTGGCCTCCCCAGGGCACAATGTCCATAAATTTTTTGTATATCCTTAAGGTGAGGACACACGACGACACTGACACTCATCACAAATGTCGACACTAGTGTAGATTGCGTCCTCATGGTAAGCAATTTTTTGTGTCGACATCGGTGTTAACATTTTAATGTCCCGGTTATGTGTGGTTAGCTGTCTACACGGATCGATGCTACATTGCAATTCAGTGTGGTACATTTCCTCACCATGAACAGACGTGCTGCTGCCGCGGTTGTCGCGATATGTGTTTCAATTAAAATGCGTCGTCGTAAAGGTGAGGACACACGACGACACTGACACTCATCACAAATGTCGACACTAGTGTAGATTGCGTCCTCATGGTAAGCAATTTTTTGTGTCGACATCGGTGTAAACATTTTAATGTCCCGGTTATGTGTGGTTAGCTGTCTACACGGATCGATGATGCTACATTGCAATTCAGTGTGGTACATTTCCTCACCATGAACAGACGTGCTGCTGCCGCGGTTGTCGCGATATGTGTTTCAATTAAAATGCGTCGTCGTAAGAAGAGATCGATATGGGTTAAGATTGGATTAAAAGAAGAGCCCAGCTGGGGGCATATAATCAATTGTTATCTGAACTGGAAAACGAAGATCCAGAATGCTACAGAAACTTTCTGCGGATGAAACACGAAGACTTTCAATATTTATGTAACAAGATTTCGCCTGCGATAAAGAAACAAGATACGAATATGAGATTAGCTATTAGTGTGGAAGAACGATTGGCGATAACACTGAGATTTTTGGCGTCAGGTAAATGATATGTTGCAAGCTTGTAAAGCTTGTCTATTAAGATCGGTTAAAATATTTAAGTACTTTATCATTTCAAGAGATTCGTATCGATCGCTCTCGTACTTATTTCGAGTACCACGGCAAACAATTTCAAAAATAATACCTGAATGTTGCGAAGCTATCTACAGATTTTTGAAAGAAGATTACATGAAGGTAAGTACAATAAAATATGACTTAATATTAAAAAAGAAGTTCTATTTATTAAGTAATATGAAAAGTACAAAAAAGATGGGTTATTCCCACTAGTTACTACCAAAAATAACAAAACATATAATCATCTCATAAGTATCTTCTATTTTAGATTTTATACAACTGGTGGTAACAAGTGGGATGTACCTCAAAACGACCATTACAAATTTTGGTACGTCAAATTTTGTGGAGATTCCCATGTTGCATTTGGCATTGGAGTAAGTGCAGAAGCAGAAGAGCCAGAAGAAACAGACGGGATTGAATACTGATCTGATTCATCTAGTTCTTCCATGTCCAAAATAGTGCGTTGGATTTTACGTTTTAATTCTCTTTTTCGAGCATCGCTTCTCATATTTCGGATGGCAGCAGCTACAAATTCACCAAAAGTGGCAGCATCATCAGACTTGTCTAATATGCTTAACGCTCGGTCCAAAGCTTCGTCTTCTTTCTTCCTTTTTTTAAGGGTTCGTTGAGAAGATTGAGTGTTTGTATTTGTCGATTCTGGTGTTTCTGGTGTAGAAGACGTATCCTGAAAATAATTAATTTATTTATTAATTTTTTAGGTACCATCCTCTGAAGATGAATGGAAAAAATATCTGAAGATTTTAGAAATAAATGGAACTTTCCAAATTTGGTAGGAGCATTGGATGGCAAACATGTGGTGATGGTGGCACCCCAGCATAGTGGGAGTGTGTACTTTAATTATAAAGGTACATTCAGTATGTATTAATGGCATTAGTTGATGCAAATTACAAAATATTTACACAGACGTTGGTGCAATGGGCGAATCTCCGATGGAGGCGTGTTTACAAATTGTACACTTTCAATGGCTTTAAGCGAGGGAACACTTAATATACCACCACCACAGCCACTTCCTGTAGAATCAAAAATGTGCCTCATGTCATTATTGCTGATGATGCTTTTCCACTAAAGCCCTATCTTATGAAACCTTATCCTTTTCGCAATCAACCAGGTCCCAATCGTGTTTATAACTACAGATTGTCGAGGGCTCGACGCGTAGTGGAAAATGCATTTGGCATACTCGCAAACAGATTTAGGATATTAAGGAAGCCTATAGAACGATGTCCTGAAAAGGTTACAAAAATTGTAAGTGCAACCTGCGTGTTGCATAATTTCCTCTTAGACCGGAATTCGAGACATTTATATGCACCACAAGGCACTTTCGATGAGGAAATTGATGGTGTATTGATTCCTGGTAGTTGGAGATCAGATGCCCTTCCGGATAGTGCAATGTTTTCAGAAAGGCCACTGGCATCTAACATGTCCAATTTAAGTAAAGAAATTCGTGAAGAATATAAAGAATATTTTGTAAATAGGCCGTAAAGTCAACGAGTCGTTCGTAATGGTCAATTATATCGTTATCACAATTCTTTTCAAGCAAAACACAGGGAAAATAAGTCTAGTTTATGATAGTAGTCAAGTGTATGCACTTACCAGATTTTTTTTCGCACTTAACCTCAAAACACTAACAAAAACTGTTGTTATTGCAAAAAAATCACGACAAATGAAGTTGACTTTGACGTATAGCCACAAATGGCGGCCATTACAAAAGTGTTGCCATTTTTTCAAATTCAAAATGTTACTAAGATTTGATTAAGGTAATGTTTGGTTTTGTCTATTGTAACTGGTCCGTTTGTCTGTCACTCTCAAACTCAAAGCTCAAACGGCTGAACCAATTTAGATGAAATTTGATATGGCGATATTTGAGACGGGAAGGACAAAGAATTTTTTTTTATTCCGGAAAATTGCATATTTCCCGTAGGCTATCCTAAATCTTTAAAACCATTAATAATATTATTTATTTATTTATTTATTTATTCATCTTGTGTTATAGCTAATACCACCAGAGTCGAGGTCACGCGCACACAAGAACATGTGTCGTGTAATGACAGTAGGATTTTGACATTTACTCATTCATTCTTCTTTTGTGCAATCAGTTCACTGTATAGCTGTGTGTGTAATCATTCACTCCAACTCTTGTGGCACTACCTATATGTGTTGTTTTTATTTGGGTTCCGGAGCCAAAATGGCAAAAACGGAACCCTTATAGTTTCGCCATGAAACAATTCAGGATGGTATTAAGTATATCAAACTTTCAAGGAAAACTATAACGGCTAAGGCTAAGTTTGCTAAACTTGGAAGATTCCGTATAAAGTACGAAATCCTTAGTCAAATTTTTTTCGTAATGGCTACGGAGCCCTATTTTGGGCGTGTCCGACACGCTCTTGGACGGTTTTTTAAGTAAGTATTCCTAATTTACACGTAATTTTCATATTTTAAAATTTAGGACATATATTATATATCTGTTAGTTTACTTACGGAATTATTGCATGGCTACATTTAACGATTACATCCTGTATACAATCCACTAGGGTAGGGTTAGAGTAGGTAGGTGTAGGTAAGATTTGGAAAGGCTGGATTTAGCACACGATAAAAAAAGCACATTTTATCAAATATTTTTTCTAACTGATACGAGTTATATAATGAGAGATTTATACATACCTCTGTGGTATCCAGGGTTCCGGTTCGTGGTCATGTTGACCACGGATTGGGCCTGGTTTACCGGCTCTTATATTGAACCTTACTGGGCAGTCACTGTTGCCACATCTGTAGCTGACTGTTTGGCCCCGGTGTCGCCAGGCAGTGTAATAATACACTCCCGTTTGAATCCACTCTGCTTCGCCTCGAAATTTGGAGATAACGAATACTTCCATTATCGGAATTAGAATTGTCGTCGTGCACAACTGAAAACTGGCCTTTCGGAACGTTCTGTCCGTTTCCCAAAACATCCGTTCCCTTCACCACCTTTTCCCAAATAATCCGTTTCCCGATATAAGTGTTTCCCAGAATGTTCTTCTGTCAGAACATACGTTTGGCTTGATATCCGTTTCCCAAAAATACCTAATCCCAAAACATCCGTTCCCGTCACTAAATAAAAAAATAAAAAAAAGCCATTTATTTCTTGCAATCTTAAGGATAGTTAGCATTTTTATCTACTTACTATGTATTTATTGTGAATAGTGTTAGTGTACAACAGTTTATTTATACTTATTATAATGTTTTTTGTTACTATTGTTAATTTGTTGTATAATATTAAGTTTCTGCAAGAACCCCTCTACAGGTGAAGGCCTCCTCCAAAGCTAGCCAGCTCTCTCTTGATTGGGCTAATTGAAACCAATCAGGGCCCCCTGTCTTTATAATATCGTCTTCCCATCTTGAGTAGAGTTCCCCTTTTTTCGCTTCCCTTCTGGTCCATTCCATGTGGTTATTTTTTTGGTCCAACGTTGGTCTTGGAGACGTGCTACATGGCCAGCCCATTTCCATTTTAAAGCTAGGGCGTGTGATAAAGCATCGATGGACTTTGTGGTACTTCGTATCTTCGTGTGTCTTATTTTTTCTATCTTTTTAATTTTCAACATACTTATTACGGATTATTTAGGAAAAGGTTCCCGTCACTACCTTTTCCTAAAAAATCCGTTTCCCAAAAAATACGTTTGACAAGATATCCGTTTCCCAAAACACCCGTTTCCAAAACATCCGTTCCCGTCACCACCTTTAACAAAAAAAATAGCGTTGTTGATCCCGTATCAGTTTTCAATAATTATGGCAACTCTATACCGCTAAGTCGAGCAAAATCTGTTATTTTGACCTTGGAGGCTTTCCACACCTCTAATGATTATGCAATTTTAAGTTTATTTATATTTTTTTTATATTTTTAAGTTTATTTTTAAATTTTTAAGTTTTTATGTTATTTTTTCCTTTTATTTTATATTTGCCTTGCAGGAAAGTTTTTTTAATAAATTATACTATACCGACCAAATTCTTTGTTGTTTAATTTATGCTGGCCTAACTAGGGTCTACGGACACCTTAAGTGCTCTTGGGTCTTTAGTTTTCGCTGCAATACATACATACAAATACAAATCCTTGACTGGGGAGCAAATATTTGTGCTCATCACACAAAATATCAAACAATAGGCTAGACAACTAAAAAAAACTGTTTAGTCCGTCAGTTAGATTATTAAAAAATATTGTACACGTATTTTTTCTTTTGTTTGACAAACAAACAGTGCTTAGAAGTTTTGAGTGACGTCACTATATGGTGCGATTTTTACCTAATAGTGACGTCACAAGCCCCCACTCCGGAAGTTTGATGATCTATAACTGTCGATTTTTAATAATTTGATTAAACAAAAAATACGTGTCCCATATTTTTCCATAATCTAACAGACGGACTAAATAGAGTGATATATTTTTAACCCAGTCATCACGCCTATACATTGTTACCTGCAAGATACCCGATATTGGAAGCAACAGTCTTACTGAAGACTTGGCTCGCAAATTTAACTTTCATTTTCCCTATTTTATGGGGTAGGACATGATTGTCTGTAAGTTTTGGAACTAGGCGGATTCCTTTGTACCCTGGGTTCTCCTCGTGGAACAGTTTAATGTGGCACCACTTGGCTTTTTGAGTTTTTCCTGCCATGGTGTATTTTAAATTTTTGGTAAGAAGGTTGTTCCTTATTCCCTTCAAAAGGTGTAGTGGATCATAGAGTAGCACAATCTTTTCATTATTTATTATCATGACATTATCTCTTAATGTTTCGCCTCATCTTAAATACATTTCTTTAGCATAATCTACAAGGATTTTTATTGCCTGTCTGTTATTTGTTTCCTGGCCGCAAACCGTTGCAACGAAATCCTGCCTTCTGGAGCTCTCCAATTACATTTCTAATTTGTTCCGCTAGTTCTGGACCTTTTGTGGCACCTGCTGAAAAAGTGTAGGATACCGGCTGCTTATAATTCTTCATGAGCCCTCTTATCAGAAAAACTTGAGCATGTTGTGCAAATATCGGCTTTGTAACGTTTCCGTCTGTTATAAAGCCAGTTAAGTCTCTCCTTTCATTATAAGTAACATTTGGCTTTAACGACATGATTTATGCTCATTTTATAAAAAAATCGGGAATCAGTGTATGTAAGCCGTCACGAATCCGTGCATACGTCCGGCGTCGTCGACACACCCCGATAGACTGCCATACAACACTGTTGAAAATCACGCCGTGCGTAGACGCGGCGCGCCGAGGGGCAGTCAGGCCTCTTGTACACACACGGTTTATCGCCGTGAAAATCTACGGTTAATTCGCCGCGTGTAGGCACGGTCGTCAGTGTTGTATGGATCACTATGAAAGCCTGTAGACGTGCACGGTGGCGCCACGGCACGGCGTCGCGGCCGTGTGCGCCTCCAACTCTTCATCATCCGGAATACCTCTAGCTGTACCACCGGCGGCAGTGATTTCATTCAGATCAAACTCATCATCGTAATCTGAATCAAGCTCACTGCCGTCGTTTACCAATTCTTTAGTACGCCTTACAGGCTTAGTCGTCTTCCCCGATGTGGACGGACGTTCGCCTACGTTCTCAGAAATAAACAGCGATCCTCCTTGCATACCGCTAGGCCCAGGTAGTGGCTGCTCCGCAGCATGAACACTAGCGGTACCGGATATGGAACCACTGTTTACTTCCGATTCAGGTGTACTAGAGGATGGGTTTCCAGCCACGGTATCCGGCAGCTGCAACTCACTCACCCATTTGCTCACATGATCATAATTATCATTCAACATCTGATCCCCATCTTCCTCGTCTATTGAAATGTGTGACTTTCACATGCTTCACATTCTTCATTAACCAGTGGTGTAAAAAAATGTTTTCATATCTTTTACATGAGTCCTATATAATTCGTAGGAAACCTGAGACTGGGGTTTTTTTTCCAAAAAGTCTTTATGCATAAACGTAATGTTAACGTCACTCGGTAAATACCGTCGTAAGGGAGCATGTTCTCTTTTATAGTGGGGCGCAAGGGGATGGAATTACTCTATATGTTGAGTGATGATGTTTCGATCATAAGTGAAAGTCTTTATGTGTTTTCGGCGAGAATCGATTGGGTCTTTATCTGAAACTGAATTGTACAACACTTTATCATTTGACTTTTTAAACCCGAGTGTGGTAAAAAAAAAATATTTTACACGCTTCTTTTCGTGTATCGTTTGTCTTATTTAAAAAAAAGGTTCTTTTTGGTGCTCTAGCCGGCTGGCCAGTGTTTGTTCTTTTAGGTACAATACAACTACGGGTACAATGCACTGTATAAACAGTCTTCTTTCTGTCCACGTCTTATTCCAATAATTTTCATTCACGTTCTTTCGATCCTCATCCGTAAATAGACTAGAGCATTTTTTCCTACATTTAGAATCACATCCAGATTTTACTAAATATTGCATTCGTTTTTGATCATTTTTTTCATATTTTCGTTCGGCAAGAGTAGTGTTGTACTTTTTTCGTTTAGAGGCATTTAAGGTATGGTCATTTAATTATTCAACATTGGGTTCAGATAGATTAGTGTTTTCTCCGTTATGGCTATTATCAATTACAGTTGAAAGATTAAATCAATAGTGTTTCTGCGTTTTAGTGTTACATTCTTATTTTGTTTGTGAATATCAGTTTTATCTGCTTCAATTGTATTTCCTTCGATTAATGACACCTGTACTTTCAAATAATTTTGCAATTTTGCTTTTGTTTCTTGTCTGGTTCGAGATGATTTCTTCTTCGGATTCATCGCTGTCAAATTCTGGAATGTAAGAGCCGAAGTCCTCGTTGTAAGTTGATGGTTGTTAGATAATGAATTACGTACAAATACAATTTAAATAATAAAACAAACTTTAGGGAAAAAAAATATTTTCACTTTATTGGTGCCTCACACACTAAACATTTCTTAAAAAATCATAATGTTATCAAATATAATATTCACTTATGTATTACTTATGACTTATGAGTGATAATCATATCATTATTTTTCTACAACAATTGCTAAGTAACTAGTAGACTAGTGGGTCATACAGATTTTTGTTGTTACGCGAATCTTCTGTGGACATGACGAAAGTTGGAACATGGAATTGGACATGGAAGGGAAGTACCTTAAATATTGTAGATAGATAATTTTACTGAGAGGAGACTTCATTTTGATTTTAAAAACAATTTTAATTGCATTTAAAGTTTTTTTAATAATTGCCTATCTGAACCGGGAATCCAACCCGCCAAATGGTAAATAAAAGCGCACCCATTTTACTACACCGATCGAAAGGCTCAATCAGAAGGATTTTTTTTTTTCAAGTTGTTGCATCTTAAATTAAAGCATGACCATGAAATAATACATTTACAATATCAAGAAATGAATACGCCCTGTAAAGCTAATATTTTAGTTAAAAATCTGTAGCACTCTCCTGTGGACAATATCCTTTTTAAGTCGACCTACCTAGTGGTCGCTAATACTTAATAATTATTATAATAAAGGGGGCGCTGCTTAATCTAGCACTTTTTTTTTATTATTTTCTTCATTAAATATATTAGCGAATAAATAGAAGACATTTAATACGTACATTTGTAGAAACGTCAACAGCGTGCAGAAAAACGCGATGTCCGGGTTTTCCAATGTCGTTATTTTATTCACAAGTACTCATAGTCAGCTACAGGTTGATTTATTTATTCTTATTCTCCCTTTTGGTTATAATAGTTTCGGTAACGTTAGCTTCTGATGCGACTACCTGTACAAACCCATCACTAATTTCCGCTCGAGATGGTTTCTAAGGCTGCTTTCCTTTTTCTCGCCGAGTTGGAGAAATATTTACAACATGCGCTAGCAGAAGCAGCGCGACATTTGTAGTCGTCTCCGGGTCGTCTTCTAAAAAAAAAAAAAAAAAGCTTACATGAACAAAATTTTATATATATATGAGGGGGCAAACGAGGAGACGGGTCACCTGATGGAGAGCGATCACCGTCGCCCATGAACACCCGCAACACGAGGGAAATCACAGGTGCGTTGCCGACCCTTTTAGGATTTGGTAGGCTCGTTTTTAAAGATCCCTAAGTTGTAATTCGGGAATGTTGCCGCAGTAAGCTAATTCCAGATCTTCGTCGTGCGAGGAAAGAAGTTTTGCTTAAAACGCACGGTACTAGACTGCCAATCATCAAGATGGTGAGGATGGAAGGCACTTGAGGTATCCCATCTTAGGCCTCTAGGTTGGCAACGCACCTGCAATACCCCTGATGTTGCAGATGTTTATGGGCGGTGGTGATCTCTTACCATCAGGAGACCCACTTGCTCGCTTGCCATCCAGTCGAATAAAGAAAGAACTTATTCGAATTTTAATTAGCTATTTTTTGTCTGTATACCATTTTACAAAATTGAAGAAATATTGCGTATTTTTATCACTTTTTTCTTTGCATACTCGACGATTTCTTCCCTCTTTAGAATTATCATGGAAAATAAGGAATTTTCTTTTCCAGGACATTGCCGGCAAAAATCACCCATAAGCTGTAAAAAAAAAGTGCAAAATATTTATTTGATAAACAGTGCTCCGAACATTAAACGATGTCTGAGCCAACAAGCGACATTGAAATAGCTGTTATATTCCACACAGCTGGGTTTCATTTTAGAAATCACATGTGTGACAAGTTTTTTTTTTTTCGGACGGACTGTTGCTGTTAGCCTCAGACGGCTTTTACAGCTTACCGGAGAGAGGGCGAGCAACCAGATGGGCTGCTCAGCAAGTGGGTGGTTTAAACTTAGCATGCCAAAGGGTGCTCCTATTGAGCCGACCTCGGACTTTGGACGCTAAGGGAGAGTTGCAAGCAATCGGATTTTTATGCTACGTCGTTTCGGAAGGACTACGTTAGTCTCGACTGAGAAGAAACGACAAGAAACTCAGTCGGGTTGAGGTCTGATTGGAGAAAACCTACCCGGGACATGCCGGTAGCGGTTGGAATAGTGGGGTCGCCCACGTGTGGTGTTCTGTGGGGGACGGCGTCGTCGCCTCCTCCGGAGGGGGCGGTGCGGTGAGTTCAGAAAGCTAGTGTCGCCCTGTGATGTTCTTGGGCATCTGCTATCTATGTCGGATCGAGCTTGGTTAGTGACGGTGATACGTGACGGGGCCTCCGGAACCTACGGGAAACATCTGGAATCGGATGGTGACAAGATCGTGTGATAAGATATGCTAATACGAGTAACCTAACCAGCAAGAAGTTGGTCAAATGTAAAAACCCGCATTCAAATCGGTCCATCCGTTTAAGAGCTACAGTGCCACACACACACACACACACACACACACACGCACGCACGCACGCACGCACGCACACGCACAACGGCGGGCTTAGCGACACATAGCGGTCAAATTTATAACAACCCTCTTTTTGCGTCGGGGGTTAAAAATACTGTTATTTAAAAGAGTGAGTATTAAATATTTCCCAATGTATATCCCTCTGATTGTTTTAATGCGGGAAACTTCTTAAAGTTATCAGCTATGGTGCCTTTTCCAGACTGAAAACATTCATCACGGCGGCCTGCCGTTTCTTTCCATTTTTCTTCTACGGTTTTCCAAGGGTCAACATTGTTTCTTAACCAAGTTATATCTTCATTTAAATTTGCTGTTAATTGAAAGTTAGTTCACCAATAGTTACATACAATTTTTATTATTTAAGTTACTAAACTCTGTTATGCTAAAGATGCTGTTACTAAAACGAAAAAATATATAATTGATTATATTCTTAATACCTGCAAAGTTTACAGAATTCACACAGACGGCCTGCATTTGACATGCAATCTGGCTGCAAAAATGGAGTTTGCAAGCAGTTTTTGTGCAATTGATATGACTACTGCATGGAAACTTCTGACCGACTGCGCAGTCCACTTACTGTCCGCGTGCACTTCTAACAGCTGCAGATTACAGCTTGAATGCAGACCGTCAGTCTTTGCTTTGTTTGCTCACCATCGTCCTCGATTTCATCAACTGTCAGTAATGTTGTCGGTGAGGATGAGATAGTTGTAGAAGACGACCGTGAAATTGAGCAACTGGTGGACCGGCGACGACCAGCGAGTTCTCCCTTTTCCCGTAGTTTACGTCTACGATTGATATATGATTCATACAACTTGCCACTTGCGATTTTTTTAGCTATAGTATCTACAGCAGATGCATAGGCGGAATAAAAGACGAGCACACTTTCCTTTGGAAATATTTCCACTATCTCTGTGGCTATTGTTTGAAATTCTTCGCTACGTATTTGTTTTATTGGATTTTTCTCCAGTATGTGATGAATAACCAATTGTGCAATTTTTCGTCTAGATCCCTCTTTTAGCAGCCCTTTATCAATTTCTCCTTCCTTTAAAATAGCTCGTCCATCTAGGCTTTCCTAAAAGTGAGTACAAATATAATAAAAATAATGTAAGGTAAGTACTTCCGTTTTTTTAAGTCTTTTCATTCAAGTGCTTTGAAGGCTAAGGCCAGCTTCCTTGAGAACCTTGCACATTTTCCCAACAAGCGTTTTCGAAAAAATCGACAGACAGACGGACAGACATGGCGAAACTTGTTGACAACGGAACCCTGAAAATGAACAAAAAGCTGGAAATAACAAAAGATGAAAAGATGAAATGGAAACAAAAAAATATACTCAACATTTATTTATTATAAGTATTTCACAATAACTACTACAAAAAAGATATGCAAATAAATTATTACAAAAGGCTAGTATTATGTTAAATTGGTACCGCCAGATTAAACAGTGTAATTAACTTAGAATCGTGGCTAACTCATAGGCTCATAATATCTTCTTTTTCTAACATTATTTTACAAGAGCACAGAATAAGAAATAGTACAATGATAGTAAAGTTATGTTTATGTCTATGTCTAATAAATAAAATAATACAAATAAAATTTAAACCGCTGAAGAAACTGAAAAGCAAAAGATAATAAACCTTTGTTGTAGTACCTTAATCTACAATTGTAGGTAACTGTTTGATTGAAGTCTGTGACTCAGCACTAGCCAGGAGGAGTGGACCTATAGTGTCTACTGTCTGCTGATGGGCTTCTATACTACTCTTGGCTCGTGCTGAGGCAACGACTTTAATCTGGTACCTAGAACAACTAAACAAAAAACAAAAAAAGTTTATTATTTTTTGCTTATCAGTTTTTTCGGCGCTTTAATTTTTTTTTTTGTTAAAAAGTTTTTATTTTATATTTTTCCCGCCCTTGGAGTAATTCACATTTATATAATACCAACTACAAGGTATACCCTATCCAATAAAAAAAGAATTATCAAAATCGAACCACTGTAAAAAGTTATGCCTGGTCATACATTACAATCAGTGACTGAGCAATCAATCATCCCCATGTTTTAATACCCTTAAGATAGGATTTTTGTTACAAATTTATATGAGACCACCCGTGGGGTATACGCTTTCCAATAAAAGAAGAATTATCGAAATCGGACTACTTTGTAAAAAGTTGTGTGGTCATACATAAAAAAAAATATATACGCCTCCTTCGTTTTTTTTTCGTCGGTTAAAAATATGATGAATAGACCTTTATGCCTTTGCTCTTGTGTGAGGGTTTTCACAGATGCGAATTATCGCTAGATGGCGTGAGTATCGTGTGGTCCGTTTGACGTTTGCTTGCGATTGGTTAAAAAACTAAATGAGCCAACGCGAGCAAATGTCAAACGTCAAACGGCCCTCACGATACTTAGGCCATATAATAATAATAATATATATTATTATAATAATATATATTTTTAAAACAGAAGGTTTTCACAGAGGCGAAATATCGCTAGATTTTTTGTATAATTTAAAAGTGAAAAACTCCAAACTCAACCAATAACCAAACCAAACAGCATCAGCAAAGCAAATCAAATTATGTGATTTTCTGTGTGTGCGCGAAGTGCGATTCATTCGACTAAAATGTTATTTAAAATTGATATTGGTCTCACTCAATTTGTTCTAGTAAAAGCTTATTTCTGTAATGGAAGAAAAAGAAAAAGCGTTATTGGTATAACCAATGGTAGTATTAGGTAAATAACAGTAATTAGTAGGGGATTCGCGCTGTCATTAGAAATATTAGAAGGAAACGCATATGCAGTCATACGTCAAGGCAACCTGATTCTACTAAGATTTATAAATTCTAAACCAAGTTTAATTTTATATGTTCCTAATTGGCGTTCAGGAGAAGCTTGATGGCAACAATGCAATTGTGCCTCTAAAAAGGATGTGTTAACAAAACAAACGCAAACAACATAATAAGCCGCCTGACGAAACAGATGGGATATAAACAAAGGTATGCAGTAGGAACAACGACTTAAAACCAACCCAAATGCAGCTAACTGGTGTGACTTAATTTCCTGCCTTTGCTGATGCTCATACCTACATAATAATATGGTTTTGAAGTTCATACTAAAACCTTTTGCAGATATTTAATGGGTAGTGGGATGTTGTTTCAAGATGTAGTTGCTTTATCAAGAATGACATCATTACTAACGTTCCACCTTCAGTTTGATCTGAAAAAAAAAATTAAAGCAGAATTAAGTATTTAAAGAAAATATTACGAAAATACAAAATATCTATAGGACTAAAACTACTATTAAATTAAAATAACTAAAACTAAAACTTTAATTAAAAAAGAGAGGCAATAAGTATTGTACGTTTTAAATATTTATTCTTTTATGCTTAGTGTATTTCTATTTCTAAACAAGTTATATTACCTAAAAAAAATAGTTCTATTACCTATGTATGTGTCCGGTATATTGCGATCCAGCGCAAAGTTATGGAGAACACAACACGCTGTAATTATTTTTGCACACTTTTCTGGTCTATAGTGCAAGACACGGTCTCTCCCTACGCAGCGCCAGCAGTTTTTTAATCGCCCAAATGTGTTTTCAATTACTACACGAGCCCTTACATGTGCGTAGTTGTAATTTTCTTCTGATGAGCCTGCGGTTACTGTAGAAAATGGGGTCATCAACCATGGCCGTTGCGGGTAACCAGAATCACCTAAAATTCAAAACAGGCCAGTAAGATAATTGTACCAGTAAAAAAAAAACATTTAAATCAGAGAAGATTTGTTAATAATACAGTTAATCCGCATTGTAACAAAATGCTATTAATATATTTTGTAGTGGGCAAAGGATTTTAGATAAATATATATAATAATGTATAATAATTTATATACTAATCTGAGTACAGCTTAAACCTGGACAATTACTTTAACTTATATACTGTAATGCTAATAATTATACTTACCTAAAAGCCATACAATGTCTCCTTGTTCATGAAGATTTCGCATGTAGCTGCTGATCTGGCTATTTTCCCAGATAAATGCATCATGGCTTCGACCACCAAATTTTGCATTCACATTTAATATTTTATAGTCACTGTCACAAACCTAAAATATAAAAATATTCAAATCAAATATGAAACATAATAGATGTACATTAGTAGTTTAAAAAAAATTATAAGTAGGTACCTACCATCTGAACATTTAAGGAATGATAATGTTTCCTTGAGTAATATAAATGGTCTTCTTCATTTGGCGGCGTGAAAATTCTAAAATGTGTGCCATCTACAGACCCTATCACCCCTGGGATGCCATACAATAGACGGCATGTCAGTTTGACGATTTCTCTAATCTTCCTTTACGAAAGGATCTAAGACAGTGGTGTGCTTACAATTATTGTGAGGTAATATGGTTTTATAAACTAATTATTATAAAGTTTTAACATAAAGAAAATGCTTAACATAGTACGACTTAATTAAAATGATTAAACAATTATACCCTTGTTTTATTTCTAAGCGTATCGTATTATGAATCTATCTTTCTTATTTTATCTATACCTTTATTTGTTAGTTGCGTAACTTTATTAGGTCTTTTGACATTTTTAATTGGTAGTGTAGTTTCTCGCTCATCGATTTTTATGGGCAAGATATTTATTTCCTGTCAGCAACTACCGCACGTTGAAATCGAGGTTTGTCCTTTGCTAAGCTTGTATTAACCATTTTAGTATAAATAGTATCACCTGGTTGTACTTGTGTACTTGTAAGTAGATGCATAAGATTCTAAATTCTGTCGGTTTCTCTCTTTGAAATTCAGCATTTTATCCGATATATATCTGTATAAAATAGAAGTCCTTTTAATATGATCTCGTATTAACTGTCGCATGTACTGATGATCATAATTACAATCGAATACACTACGCGAGGTTGTACGTCCGAATATAACTTCATAAGGAGTAAATCCTTAGTATAAATGGAATTTTTGTAAGCTGAAATTGCGTATAACATATTATTTGAGGAATTATTAAAATTGTCTTGTAATTTTATAATTCTTTAAATTTTTATGAGTACTGTGGAATCTCTCAATTATACTCATGGAATTCGGGTTGTTTGTAGTGCCAATATGTAAATCTATTTTATACAGAATTAACATTTCCTTCATGAAACTGTTATTGAATTCGGATCCAGGATCGCAACTTATTTTTAAGGGAGTTCCAAAATTAGCGAAGTATTTAAGAAGAGCTTTTATAACTTCAGGTGTTGATCTATTTGCTATATTGATTGCTTGACCAAATTTACTGAAAGCGTCAACTAAGGTTAAGTATGTTATATTTTCAATTTTGAAAAGATCAATAAAAACTTCTTCAAACGGTTTTGCTTGAGTCTGTGTCAACTCAATTAAAGGTTTTAAAGGTCTTCTATCGTATTTAGCCTTTTTGCATATGTCACATGAATTAATAAGGACTGAGACGGTTTCTTTCATTCCAGGCCAATAGTAATTTCGTTTCAACCTTGTAATAGTTTCATTGATACCGCGATGACACGTTTTACCTTCACGAGTTTTTAACGTGATATCTTTTTGTTTTTGTTCGTCATCTAATACGGTGATTCGTTTAGTACATTCAATTATTTGGATTGAATTACTATCGAAGAGGTCAGATACCACTTCATTAAAAAGTATTCTTAATTTTTTTGTTGAAAAATACATACAATATTTAACATTTGTTTGAATCGTGTCTTTTAAGAATTTCTTTATGAGATTGGGATTTAATGAGGTAAAAACTTCTAAAATTTTTCTTTTATTTTGAGATAAATCTTTTATTTTAATTTCATCTCTATGCCAATGGTGAATGATAATTTGGCTTGGCTTGATGTCAATTGCTTCGTGTAAGATTGGTTTGACATTTAAAAGATCTCCATCATCCTCTAAGTCATTAATGTCATCAAGGGTGTCTACTTCTGAAGCCGTCATTGTACGTTCTGAGACATTTTCGTAGATAGGATCGTCAATACGTGAGGTTGAAGGTAAGTCATTAATGTGGAGTGTTTAATTGAATGCGGGATAAGGCGTCAGCATTCGTGTTCTGTTTGCCCTTTTTATAGATTACTTTAAAATTATACTCTTGGAGTCTTAGTCTCCACCTAGTGAGTTTACTATTTGGTTCCTTTAATAAATAAAGCCATGCAAGAGGTCTATGATCAGTAAATACTGAAAATTTCGTTCCATATAAGTAGGGTCTGAAATGTTTTACAGCCCAAAGAATAGCAAATAGTTCTGTCTCGGTAGCGCTGTATTTTTGCTCAGCGTTATTCAAAGTTCTACTAGCATACGCTATGGGTTTATCGTTACCAATAGTTCCTTGTGATAGAACTGCACCAATTGCAACGTTTGATGCATCGGTAGTAAGAATGAAAGGTTTACTAAAATCAGGGTATTGTAGTTAGTTAGTTAGTTAATAACTCTTTACATGTTTCAAAGGATTTGATAAATTCTTGAGTAATGTTAAACTTGATGTTCTTTTTCAAAAGCTGTGTCATTGGCTTAGTTATTTTAGAAAAATCTTTAATGAATCTCCTATAATATCCTACAAGTCCTAGAAACGACAATATCTTTTGTATTTTTGGGTAATGGATAATCTAATACAGCTTGGGTTTTATCATTATTTGGCTTAAGACCTTCTTTAGTAATAGTGTGACCTGGATATAATATTCCTTTTCTTAAAAACTCCGACTCATCCAGTTGTATTTTGAGATTTGCTTTTCTCAACGTGTCAAAAACCATTTTTAATTTTTTCATGTGTTCTTTTAATGAAGTAGAAAAAATTAATATGTCATCTAAATAAATAAGACAGTGAATGCCTTGTAACCCTTTTAAGATGCTATCCATGGCCCTTTGGAATGTTGCCGGAGCCGTTTTAAGTCCAAATGGCATCCTCATAAATTCGTAATGACCAAACTGCGTGTTAAATGCTGTTTTTGGTTGATCGTGTTTAACCACTTCTATTTGATGATAACCCGATGCTAAATCTAGAGTTGTGAAGTAAGTGCTATTGCCAAGTTTATCGAATAAATCATTTATGTTCGGGAGTGGATATTTGTCATCAATGGTGATTTCATTGAGCTTACGATAATCAACGACCATTCTGTATTTAGGTTCACCACTTGCATCTAATTTCTTTGGTACTAAATGGACGGGTGCGCTCCATGGCGAAAAACTAGGCTTAATAACTTTATCTTTTAACAATTTGTCAACTTGCCGTTTTATTTCTTCCGTTTGAGGCGGTGGTTGTCGATAAGGTTTGATAAAAATAGGATTATCGTCTTTTGTTCTAATTCGGTGTTTTATTTCGTGATTAAACGATAGCGGAATATCTTCGTGATTTACCAATTTTGTAGGTTATCTATAAGTAGTTGATCATGATCTGACAAATAATTAGAATAACATTGTTGTTTGGTAGTAAATTGTTCAAGTGGAGTAATAAGAAATGGTTTGGTTATTTTGATAGTAATAAATTGGTTAGTAGTAGTAGTAGTCGCCATGGTAAGCTGTGTATATATGCGTTGTATGTCGTGTTTGTTCTATCTTTTGTATAAGTGGCCTTTGTAGACTCTATGGCAAATGTAAATTTTTTCTTAAATTGAAATTTGTGTACGTTTGCATTGTTTTCTACTCCACCTCCAATCATGCTATTGGCATTGAACGTTTCCATGTTGGCAATGTCCAATCCCGACTCGCTTTCAGCTGTCGGGTATATAACTCCTGTCACTTGTTCTAACAAATACTTTGTTCCTATGCCCCCAGTTGCTAACCAAGACGCTACTTGATCATAAGTTGTTTCAGGTGTAAATTCTTTGACCTCTTCTAGAAATGTCAAGTCGGCTTCTCGTACCTGTTTTTCAAATTCTTTATAATTTTTAGTCTTTTTATAATAATCAGTGATTTTATGATATTTTTCGTCGTGTCTTTTTGCTGCAGCGTCTAATTTATTGGTAGGTAAACCTCAGTAGTGTGTTTTTGAGAGAACTGGACCAGCGGAGCGCGGAGCAAATCTGTAGTTCCAAGAAAATCCGCAAGAGTATTATAGAGGGCGCCACTGTGTGTTTAGTTAGCTCAAAGTCCAAGTAGTTCCAAAAAATTCCGCTAGGGTATTTATAGAGGGCGCCACTGTATTAGTAGTATGGTTCCAGAAAAAATCCGCATAGAGGGCACCACCTGAGCAAAAGAGCTGGACCAGCAGAGCGTGGAGCAAATCAGTTCCAAGAAAATCCGCAAGAGTGAGGGCGCCACTGTACTAGTTCAATGATCACGCACGAATGGTTAAATGGTTACATCTGCAGTTGGATATCGTTATCTAGTATGTGCTGATGGTATTTCTAACCGCACCGCACGAATGGTATAATTTAAAACTGGAGACTCTGAGGTCATGGGGTTCAACTCCTGATCAGACGTCGAAAAATAAATTAAGATTTTACTTGTTTTTCTTCTTGTTCTAACTAGCTTTCGCCCCCGGTTTGCATGCATGAATATAGAAAGTAGTAGTTCCAAAAAAAAATCCGTATTAACATCACTGGGTTATGAGTGGTTCTTCGACGTAGTTCTAAAAATTCAACATAATCATCATCATCATCAGCATCAACATCATCTCACCGATGGTAGAGTTTTATTTTTGAAAATATCATAGGATGCATTGATGTTATGAATATCTATATTAAACCCTGAATCGTTTATGCGATGATATCTTTATCATATTCTATGATATAAAAATATGAGTACTAATATTTCCAGTTTGGGAACATTCCTCTGATGTTTCCCTGTCCACCGCAGTACGTACTTAATCGCACGATCTCGAGAGCCTAGTTCTCTTATACACCTATGAGGATGGTCATAATGTTCTACTAGACGTCGTCGCGACTCTCGGATCAGGTTCATACCATAGGTAACATCAAAACCGATGCCCTTACCCCAAAACACACCTTTCATGCACAGAACACTATCAGAACTTTTTATAAGATATTGTAACATATAACACATCACAACATAGGTGTATTCATGTACGTGTTTAATCGTGTTTAAAGCTCGATCCTTAGCAAAACTTCTTTTAACATCGAATAATAGCATAAAATCGATTTTTAGATTTTTATTTGTCCATACTTCAAATTTTTCTTCTATATCGTCTATGGACAGTCTATCATCATACACGGTTTTACTAAAGCCGCTTCGAGCTAAAACTCGTTTCAAGTTAACACTCGAGGGGACCAAACAATCCACATCGTTGTATGCATTAGTGTAGCCTAACGCATACGCAGGAAAACCTCCGAATATCATGAAAAAAGGATGCTGCCAATCTTCTAAAACATTGAAAATGCTACTAATCATTTCATAGACAGCTGGCGCCTCCACATTTAATACCGATAGGATCCGCTTCCCTGCGTTTAAAGGTTGACAATCATCCGCCGCCTCCAGTAGAGATAATAGATAACCACTAATAACACTGTTTTTCACTATCTGAATATCATCCCACTTCCAACGAATAATATCATGATTTCTCAAAAGTAGACGTGAAGCAATGAAAACACTAGGAAACTGCATACTGTTTACCTCTCGCACGCACACACACACAAGTCCACGTCAAATGAATATTAATTCTAAATGTAATTGTCTGGTGGTGGTGGTGGAGCGGGAGTAGATAAGATAAGGTTTGAAGACAGGATGGGCAGCATCGGTGGGTCATGCGCAGGCTGAGGCACGGGCTGGGGCGCGGGCTGGGGCTGGGGCGTGGGCTAGGAGCCGCTCCTGGAACAAAACCAAATTCAAAATTTAAAGATCAGGGGAAAACAAGCGTAAAAAATAAATTCAAAGAAGGAAAAGATAATAGATCAGGTGAAATATACTCACTTTAAATATGCTATGAGTAGAGTTCAAAACCATCATCGCTCTCCTCATCGCTCTCCTCATCACTCTCGCCCGCAGGTCGCACTCGACAACCTCCGGATACCCAGACGCCCGATGTCAGGTAAACTCCGTGTGCTAAATACCCATCATAAATTAGCAGATATGGCTCCGAAAACATCCGATCAATCTGGAGACTCTCATCCTTCCAAGGATCGTTTTCTAACCTTTCCTTGCGCGCTATTGCCCGCTCACGGCGCACGAGTCTTCCAGCAGCTTGATAATGCTCTCGGAGCCACTCCTGGAACAAAACCAAATTCAAAATTCGAAGATCGGAGGAAAACAAGTATAAAAAAAATTCAAAGAAGGAAAAGATAATAGATCAGATGAAATATACTCACTTTAAATATGGCAAGAACCAAACTTCCTTTATCCATATTTTGAAAAAAAAGCTGTGAGTATTTTGCGCTACACCCGTCGATCCGAAAGCTATGTTAGTTGAAAGACTCTTAGTAGCACAGCATCGGAAATCAAAACAAATGCATAAGAACTATGCTTCAGTATTTGGTTGGATATAACCTGATATTATAAGACATCATTCAGACAGAAGCATTCCCAAACGTATATTAATAATAATAAATGAAAACACCACCATTTGCTTTATTATGAGTGGTGAGGAACATCGCTATTGCAGGATAGTAGTAGATTCTCCGACTTATTATTAAGAATGTTCAAGATTTTTTACCGTTATCATCACTCGTGTTACGGTTTTAATATTATCACCATTCGCATTGTGAATAGAACAAATTTATAAAGAATTATATGAATAATATCATCGTTTTTCTTGAAAATGCTAGCAGTAACAGCATCATCATGTGATAATAAATGGAAACATCGCCATTTGCTTTATTATGAGTGGTGGGGGAACATTGCTATTGCAGGATAGTAGTAGAATCTTCAACGAGTGTTCAAGAATTTTTAACGTTATCATCACTCGTGTTACGGTTTTAATATTAACACCATTCGCATTGTGAATAGAACAAATTTATAAAGAATTATATGAATAATATCATCGTTTTTCTTGAAAATGCTAGCAGTAACAGCATCATCATATGATAATAAATGGAAACATCGCCATTTGCTTTATTATGAGTGGTGGGGAACATTGCTATTGCAGGATAGTAGTAGAATCTTCAACGAGTGTTCAAGAATTTTTAATGTTATCATCACTCATGTTACGATTTTAATATTATCACCATTCGCATTGTGAATAGAACAAATTTAAAAAGAATTATATGAATAAATATCGCCGTTTTTCTTGAAAATGCTAGCAGCAACAGCGCCATCATGTGATAATAAATGGAAACATCGTCATATGCTTTATTATGGCGGGGGAACATTGCTATCGCAGGATAGTAGTAGAATCTTCAACTTGGTATTAAGAATGTTCAAGAATTCCTAATTCTTATACTCGCTCTTATAAATAGTATTTAAAGTATAATAGCATAACCAAGTCCTCGCACTATCATACATTATCAAGTCCTCACGCCATCATTATCCTTACACCTGAAGTAATACTAATACTAAAACAATGAAAATACTAGAGAAATAAATAGTGTTATACTTACTGATTTGAGATGAAAGGAGGTGTTAGTAGCAGTTTATATAGGTCTCACGATTGTTTTAATACGCTCGTTTATACTTCTTGTGCACTGCTTTGCTTCTGGTTGAATGAGTAGAGCGCAACAGATGATTAAAGCTATAATTTATATATCACACCGGAGAGGAAACGGTATGTTTGCGAGTGATAATGTTTAGGGCTACCAAAATGATATAGCTTCTAACAGCTGAAAGCTAGCAAGTAAAGAAGATTGATTAAATCATCTTATGATGGGATAGCCTGTTAGAGACAGCAGCTAACGTGTATAGCCTATTATGTGATAGCCTGTTAGAGACAGCAGCTATCATCTATAGCCTATGATGGGATAGCCTGTTAGAGACAGCAGCTAACGTGTATAGCCTATTAGAGACAGCAGCTATCGTCTATAGCCTATTCAAACCAGCCTGTTATGAGTAGTCTATAACCTATTCAAACCAACCTATGATGAGATAGCCTGTTAGAGACAACAGCTAACGTATATAGTCTATTATGTGATAGCCTGCTAGAGATAGCAGATAGGTTGTTAAAGATACCAGATAGCAGATAGGTTGCCGAAGATAGCGGATAGTGCGTAAAAAGTTTAAAGGTTAACAAGGTTCTGTGCTCAAAGATCCTACTAAGACTATAGTTCCGTTTTAATAAAATAAATTCATAATCCGCAACCCTAGCGAATAACAAGCAAGTTATCAATGCTGCATCCTGGCAACCTTGCGCATCGCGGGTTCTATACCTAACATAATCTGTGTTTATTACCGCTATTAAATTCTAGTAAAACAGGAGGACGTCATGTTTGTTGTATGAGAGCCTCCTTAATTATTTTTAGTATTCAGAGCATAAGTGGAAATTTCAACTATCGCGGTTCTCGGGATACAACCTGGTGATAGACAGACAGACAGATGGATAGCTGAGAGTTAGTAATAGGACCTCATTTTACCCTGCAGGTGCGGAACCCTAAGTCTGTTTGTTACCTCTCCATATTTTAAACTGTTGAACTGATTCGAATTAAATTTGATATCATCATCAACTGCTGAATTAACACGAATTATATTTGATATAGTTTTATCCTACCCCGATTACTTGATTACTATTTATAATACCTGTGATTTTTACCTCAGAAAATTTTAGCAGGATAGTGATAAGCTATTCTACGCAGGCGGTATCAGGAGTTAAAAATAGGAAGTAATAAAACACATAGCACGCAGTACAGATTGCTGAGGACCTGGGTTCGATTCCCATTGCTGGACTATTTTTCTGGTTTTTCTGTGCACCCATGTATCAGTTTGTATTTTCGATATGGTTTCATAGGATTCTTATAAAAGTAGCAAATTTGGAGTTGAAATAAAAAACAATGAGACTCTAGAAAATTTTAGCAGGATAGTGATAAGCTACGGTATCGGGAGTTAAAAATAGGAAGTAATAAAACAGCAGTTGTTTATCAAAATAAGTTTATTAAAAATATATAAATAATATTATAACTACTACAAACACTTTGATAAAAGAACAATTTTTTTCCCATATTCTAGTTTACAGTATAAATGATGAATATGGTTATTCAGGTAGATCAATAAACAACTCATAGTATTTGTCTATTCGATAATGACCCAATGCTAATGTCTGATGTTTCTTGTCGGGGATGGGAAATCGCTTATCATCATAATTATTTAGAGCTATTTTATTAATGGTTTGGGTGTATAACTGATGTGCTTTACTACGTATCATATTTATCTTTCTATGCTGCGGTGGAGCGTTCATTTGCTGCTGTCCTTGTTGGTCTTGAGTATTTTCGTTAGCTAAAAAAAAACTTAATATTAATAATGTTATATAACACTCCTTCCGCTCGACATAATTATTACAACTGAGATGCGCTCTATAAAAAAAGGTCTGTGATAGTTTAAAGAAAAAAAAAATAACTTACATTGTTCTTCACTTGAGGAGTTCATCTTATTATGGGTTGTTATTTTACTATGGGTAGATAGTCTCTGTAAAAAAAAAAAAACATTTAAAATCACTTACATATCAGTTAGGCGATGGTGGCGGGATAAAATCGAACAGCCATGTCTTGTCTTTGGGTCCGCGACATATTAACTGCATGTTGTCTTGCAGAGAATTTATGCAATCCTCATCCAAATTGTCAAATCTGGATGGGAGCGTTAAGTAACCCACATCCTCCAACAAGACGACTGTTTGCTTATTTTGCTTGTTGAATTTAGAAATTTGTTGCACACATTCAACGATGTGATATGGTTTATTTATTTCCAAATCTTTTGGTTTCACCCAAACGGTTGTTTTGTTTCCCAATTTGGTTAATTTCTCTAGTGATGAAGACATTACTCTGACACAACTTACTGAATGCCCGATGTCAGGTAAACTCCGTGTGCTAAATACCCATCATAAATTAGCAGATATGGCTCCGAAAACATCCGATCAATCTGGAGACTCATCCTTCCAAGGATCGTTTTCTAACCTTTCCTTGCGCGCTATTGCCCGCTCACGGCGCACGAGTCTTCCAGCAGCTTGATACTGCTCTCGGAGCCACTCCTGGAACAAAACCAAATTCAAAATTCGAAGATCGGAGGAAAACAAGTATACAAAAAATTCAAAGAAGGAAAAGATAATAGATCAGATGAAATATACTCACTTTAAATATGGCAAGAACCAAACTTCCTTTATCCATATTTTGAAAAAAAAGCTGTGAGTATTTTGCGCTACACCCGTCGATCCGAAAGCTATGTTAGTTGAAAGACTCTTAGTAGCACAGCATCGGAAATCAAAACAAATGCATTACTGAATTAAAAAACTGAGGAAGAACTTTTATGAGTAACACGCGCGCTGTGTGTGAATTATGAAAACTAATGGTTAATTGTGCGAATGTTGACACTTTAAATCAGGCGGGATGCAAAATAATAGTGGGGAGGAGGTCTAATCAGAGCAGGAAATATTTTGCGGTTAATGGCAATGTTCAGCTTCAGATAACAAAATAGTTCCCATAAAATAAAAAAATGCGGTAAATAACAATTTGCAGCTTTCGATAACATAATTGTTCCTATAGTATAAAAATAATATAAAAGATAAGGCTCCGTGGGAATCAAAAAAAAAACAACACCTTTAGGTTTCATAGGACGAGAAGTGGAAGCTGGTAGACGATTCTTACAAAATATGTCAGAATCAGGTGCATATTCAATTTGCCGCAGTTCTTCTCTTCCCCACCTTTCCATCTGCTCAATCATATATTTATACTGCAAACAGTCCTCACTTAACAGGTTAGGTTTCTTTGTTGTTGTTGATGTTATTACTGTTTCTTTTGCTGCTGCTGCTGATGGCATCATCCTGGTAGTTGTGGTGGTAGTGGGGGATGAAGTAGTGGTGTTATTATTAGATACTGGCATGTTCAACTGCTTTTCATTTTTGGGAGGTATTCTATTTTTGGCTACACGTACAGTGAGCTCTATACCGTCCCCATCGCTTATTACCTGATAAAACTCATCACTGCTCCAAGATTGTTTAAGAGTGGTTTCTGCTTTCACCTGACGTTTTTTTGCGTGACGGCGGCTCCGCTTTTCCCCAAGCAAAGTGGGGGCCTTTTCAACAGCCTCTCTCACCAACTCCATTTTAAACATCAGCATTTCACCATTTATACACAGCGGTAAATCGACAGCCTCATCCTGATTCACACGAATAATGGTTATCCTCAACTGTTAAATTCAACAACCATCCCCCCCCTCTACAGCCCCCTCAACTGTTAAATTCAACAACCATCACCCCCGCCCCTCTACAGCCACCCTCAACTGTTAAATTTCAACAAACACCCCCTCCCCCGCAAATGTTAAATTCAACAACCATCATCCTCGCCCCTCAACATCGCCCTAGAAAACGTACTCGCGACACCCTCATATACCTACTGCACAAAACGTTTTACAAACTTAAATCGCTTTTTGCGGTTGGTAAAACGTTATCTTATCACACCCCCCATACTACGCCCATACATTTCATATACCACACACATTTTTACCAACCGCAAATAAAAGTGGTCTAGAATCCCCAATAATATACTACTAACCTCTATTCAAGGAATTTAATGGTCCCAAATATTTATAGCCCGGTAGCGTTAGACCTCTACTCCCCTCGGCTGCCGGATCCATACTGATTGGTGTGCTGTGATTCCCCCCTATTTATACTTTGACTGGACGGACGTGTCGACGACGGATGTGTTGTGACTTAAGACTACGTTTATTTTTTTGTATTTTTTAAAATTTTATACATTTTTTTGGATTTTTGGCTCACCCCTATGATAACTTAAAATTAATACTAGGTACATATAGTGTTAGTGACAAAGATACACGCTTAATACTAGGTTAGGACAAGTCGGAGGCTCATGTTCGTTCGTTGTTGTTCAAGTGATCAGTAATGTATACCCGGTTAAGGTCATACTACCATATTAAAACTCTTCCAGAATTTTTCCCATACAAAGACCGAGCAAAAAAAGTACTCCTTCACCGGTTTAAAGAAGTCAAATTGCGTCGTTCTTTCTGCAATCGCCTTTGCCGCTCCTTCAGTCTGCACGTACAATCCCAATTGATGATTCGACGCGGTATACAGGCGACAGTCTACTACCATTAATCTGTCCTTGTATTTAATGTCCGTGTCCATTTTGCTGCCACCAGCCAACAATTTCCACTGTTCAAATTGATTGTCCGTTAGTTTACATTCGTCCATGAAACAGGCGTTTGTATTGTATACAGACGCAAAATTAAATTGACTGTTGGGTGTTAGTCCCGTCAGTCGCGACACGTTAAAGTTCACATCACACAGCGACTCCATTATCATGGTTTTTCCTGTAGATGGCGGTCCGTGAAAGTACAAATTATTCTTCTTGCCCAATTGATTTGTTATATGTTTAAATGTTGTAATTGCAAAATTTGTTACGTCAATTCCGTTATCTTCCAAGAGTATTTTCAGTTTCGCCAGAGTGTTATCGATTACTTCTTCGCTCATAATGTCGGGGTCCGCTTTAAGTTGGAATTTTTTGGCACGTTCCATACGTTTTTTTAACGTTTCTTGAAATACCAAAATTTTTGCGATGTTGGTTGCGGTTTTGATTCTGTCCCCGGCATTGCGATTGAACATGAACTCGATCCCCTCAGGCGTCGCCGTAAGTTAAGTACTCTTTCTCCGTCTCCCGCCGTAAAACACCTTTCGTCCACAAAGAGCAGAACAAGTTTTCCATTGGAGATATAATCTGAGTTTGGATTTCTGCCGGCGTCAAGTCCATATCTTCTTGTACCCGGCGTCGGTTCCTCTCCAAAACTAGGGTATGTTTGTTCATGCTCCACTCCCCGTCCTCCTTCTGCATGTAGCACTGCATCGGACTCACCAGTTCCTTGATCCACTCTTTGCTGCCCCACGGCAAATGCATTGCCTTGTTGTGCAGATGTTCCAGCTCGCCCTTCGGTGTTAAGATTGTTGCCTCCCTGTGTGGGTCGTCTCTTGTCGATACCCGCCACACTATGAAACGACAGCGGCAACGGCTGTAATCGTCTCGATTTATTTATTTTTGTATACATTTGACGATTCTTTTGTGAATTTCTTGTAATTAACTGACATGTGCTTATAATGTATTTTTTCAAAAGGTAATAAATAAATCTAATCTAATCTAATCTATGCTGAGGCAAATTGTATAGAAATACTTGTAATGCTGTATGATTATAAATAGACATCTTTGTTTGTCTGATCGTATAATCATTGCTTGCGATAATTTTTGCAAAAAGATTACTTTTGACTGATTGAATTCTATTGTAAATATCTAAATAAGATTCATTGGGTTTAATTTTTAATTGTTCCAATTCGAATATCAGACATTCTTCAGATTTCTGATCTCCGAAGTGCTGAATTAATATTTCTTTTAATGAACCCCATTCTACAGAAGCATAATCATGCTCAATTATTAAAGTGGCTGCCCTGCCAGTTAATTTACTTGTAATCTTTTGTATAACGAAAAGATTTTCCGTCGTGGTCATTTGACCTAAAATGGCATAAACATATTCACACTTTTCACCATCAAATAGTGGAACAACGTCAATCAATTCTCTGATGACCGATCGAAATTCGCCTCCTAAACCAACATCTCTATTTGAAACCGAAATAGGTAATCCTTCACGTGGTAAGGAATTTTGTCTTATGTTCATCGGGTAGTCGGGCTCCTGTATACGTTCGGCGAGTGTTTCTACTATTTGATCCGCTGCGCGCTCGTTTTTTCGTTCTCCATGGGTCTCCCCCTCTTGATCTTGTAGACCTTCATGTTTTCCCTGGCCCACAGGTCCAAAGGCAGGATTTAGGCCAGCAAAACCGCCGAGGTGTAGGACACCGTCCTGTGCGTCTTGGCTATTTTAACGGCGAACATCCTGGTCAGCTTGTCTAGTCTTTTCCTAATGTGCACCCTGTCCAGCACCACCCCCCAAGCCCCCACCGCGTAAAGCACCGTGGGCTCCACCACAGTGTGGTAAATGGTCCTGACAATGTCCGGGTTCAGGCATAAGCATAAGCAGCCTATCTACAGTTTACTAGAGACAGATAACACTTGTCCGCGTTATTGGGAGTTGGGACGTCGTGAAAAGATAAATAGATGGTTACTGACGATCGAGGATACTCGGAACAATAACTAGCATGGAAGCCTGCCTAAAATATGAAATTAAATGCATATATTTGTTTTCTTTTTACTTACGATGTTAATAGTGTATTATTGTTAAATAAATATTCTTGTTAAGGTCTTCAGTGGTTTATTTATATAGTATTTAGTTACAATCTTAATTAGTTTATAATGTTAATATTAATACGACCGGCTAGGTCACAGGTCGGAGGCCAAGGGACGCAGTGTTGCCAACACACATAAAAGAGAATTACTTTTTTTTTAATTACGTTCCAATACAAATAGTGCGTAGGAAAGAGATACATAAAACAGTTCCGTTTCGTTATCGTGCAGGTTGTCACAAGCTTATTTTTAGCTAGTGGTGGGCTTATTATCGACATTGTCATGTCGATGTCAGTCATCAAAGTAAATTAGTATAAATTATGGTTACTGATAAATGAAATAAGAGCTGATATATTAAGAAAAACTTCGAATTACTACAAGATAATAGGCGATCTAAAGACGAAAATTTAAGTACCTTTTTCAAGATTTAATTATCTATTTTTTGAATTCATCAGAGCCGTTTCGCGAAAATAATATAACATTCTTGTGGCTATCCTTGCAAATGATATTTAAAAAATCTGTTTGTATCATTATATAGTTAGTTATTATCATTATCAATAGCATTAGGTACCTATCTAGTGTATAAAGCCTCAGTTTGCAAGCGAACGGCGTCAGTTAGCGGCGCAAATTTTCTGATGCCGCTAATTTTCTGTTTCAGCTTTTGGCTATACATTAGAGAGAGAAAGAGCATATCTGACGCCGTTCACTGATTGACGCCGTTCGCTTGGAAACTGCTACTTTAAGCATTGTACGTATGACGTAACACACAAAAAATAAATCAGCAGAAGTCAAAATGAAATTACTATCATTCAATAAAAATATATACTTATATTAATACAAATCGTAACAATAAAACAATACACAATCATTGTCCTTTAAAAAATATTTTTTTGTTAAATGTGAGCGATTTTTTTCTTTTGGTATACTCAATTGCTTAGTGACATAAATAAGTCCGTATTTTAAAATATTGTTGCGCAACAGACTTAATGAGGAGATTCCTATGAGCATGGTATAAGGACTGCTCTAAGGCATGATCTTTTAATTCGCGAAAAATGGTTGTTGGCAATATGTTCGACGATACTTTATTAATCATTTCAAATAAATTTCTAGGTTGGCACTTATCACCAATACGCAGTTGATCCCTTAGAATTTTTTCTGCGACTTGACATATTTTGGTTAAGTCTGAGGTAGGCTTAAACAGGCCTCCCCTATTTTTTATATTTATCACAGATTTTCTAAAAACATTGTCTTTGTTTTGAAGCCCCTCAATGCATTTTTCGCATTTCAATGTTTTTTTTTTTCCTATGAATCCTGCTATGTATTCTACGACATTTTTTGAATATTCAGAAAGAGATATGGGGGAGAAATATAGTCATGATCGTGATCTGTTATATCCAATGAATTATATAAGTAAGTAGTGTATTATTGGGGATTCTGGACCACCATTTATTTGCGGTTGTAAAAATGTTTGTGGTAAATGAAATGTATGGGAATAGTATGTGCGCGGATGTAAGATAACGTTTTACCAACAGCAAAAAGCGTGCCATACGCGTGAAAATATTTATATTTTAGGTATTTGAGAATGTTGTGGATCGATGACGATGACGTCGTTTCGGGCGATGAGGAGTATAAGAGTTCAGGCGGTGGCGGCGGCGGATGATATTTGCTATTGAATAGTTTATACCTAATTAAATTTGTTTCCGGTCATTGTGTTTCATATCTATGTGTTTCATATCTAATTATGATATACGTGCGGGATGTGCGGTCAATGTATTTCTTATCAGCTAGCGGTAGCGTAGTGTTACCATATGTAGGGTAATTGCTATAGATTTACAATATTTCCACATTGTTCCCCATCTATTTGAGATATTATTGTTAAGGGTTCTGAACTACCAACCATTAAATAAAAATGTAGTTACAGTGCGAAAGAAGGTATTTCTTCCGCGTATTTACGTCATAGCTTCTTATCGGGGCAATGTTTGCGATATTTTAAATTTTCAATTCTGGTATCACACTGTAATAATAGAATTACATTACAATACTCTTTGAAAATCGCGCTAGAACGTCATTGTTAGCACACATCTCTCTCTCAATTAGTGGATAATTAATCAATTTACTGCAATAAAAAAAAAATATGGAAGCATTAATAGATTCGTGGAATCTCATATAATTTTGTCTGCGGTGCACCGTCACGTGAGAATTCAGTGTTCGTGAATAGCATTGAGGCGTTGGCTCCAAACGTATGTCAATCACAGTGGGAGATGGCTCGAGAGAGTCTAAAAATACTCCTCTCTGAGAAGCTCCAGAACAACGGTTGTACGTCGCTACACTCGGACTACGAGGCGGAGGGCATGCTGCGTGAGGTGTTAGAGAAGAGCGGTATTAGAACTTTTCTTGCAGTCCCTGTTAAACTAAGGACGCTTATATACTGTGAATGGAGCGTTGTGGTTCTGTGAACTTTCGAACCCTAAGAAAGGACGTAGGGTATATGTTTACCTGAACCTCGAATGATAGTAGTAGGTGACTATATGTAAAAAATAAATAAAATACTATGTGTCAGCATTAAACTTGTTTTATTTAACAATCAAGTATCATTCAAATCATCGTTTAGTCTATAATGACCCCACGCTAAAGTATTAATCTTATCGCTAAGTACTATCTCTTATCATCCCTACCACAAAGCGTCTTTTTTTCTTTTTATTTGTGTGTAAACATCATGCTTATTACTAATAAAATTGTACATATTATCATAAAAAGTAACGCTTAAATCTAAACATTGTTGATAATTATCAAAATTAAGCTTTCTTACTACAGCCGCGTTAATTCCTTTATTTTTTTTGATACATGTTTTTTCTATATCATCATCATCATCACCATCAAGTGTGTAAGCATACATCTTTGATCTTAGAGCTACAAATTGTATTACAATTCTACCATTATTTTCATCTTTCATAATACCAACAACTTTTTTGTTCATTTGCGGTATGTTATATACGTTATCTCTAGAAAAATCGGATGTGTCAAACCTTGTTAACAAATCGGGTTTTATGTCTTCATAAAAGTTAATGGTTTTTACCTCGTATACAAACGAATCTGTGTCTGTAAAGAGCAGACTCGCATGCTCGCTGTATTTAGGCTTCATATAATCGTAATGAAATTGATACATCACAGTCTTACTTAACTCTAACACAGTAAAACCTACATAAATCGGTTTATCATAAGTAACTTTGGTTTTATTTATCTGTACAGCAGCTAAATTTTCTGAAAATATAGTAACACTATGAAAATTGGGTTGAGATATATAGCGCTCAAGGCCATATTTACATTTAGTTTTAGTCGTTTCAGTTTCCCACCTTCTGCAAAGCTTGACGTCGACGGCTTCTCAGGTAAGTACAAACAGGTTTGAGTAAAGACAAACGGCGCGCTACACAATCCGAAAGGCATTTAAATAAATCTGAAAGATCCATTGGGCTTTGGAACCAGAAAAATAGGGGAAACAAATTGACCAGGGCTATATGAGCACTTAGAAATAGCACCCAAGTTTAAAAGCTTTTCGATTTACAGATCCATATTATGTTTATGTCTCCCCCTCCACTTTTGCGGATTGCCTTCATAAGGAGGAGGTGTAGAGTAAAAGGGAATTTCATAACCTTCTAACCACCTTAAGATGATGACAGGATCATCGGTTATTTCCAGCCAGTTATTTATAAAATGTCCGAGTCTACCTGCATGTACCTCTGTTTCTAATGTCGGAATCTGGATTTCGGCTTGTAATTGTGCTGCCTCTCCTTCCGGTGTGGCTGGTTGTAGTGCTTCCTCGGTTGGTGATAATTCTGCTGCCCGCCACGTGCTCGATGAGGCTGCTGATGTTGTGGCGGGCCTTTCCAGTTTAACTGTTTAAAATTTATAACAGGCATAGGCAGTTTAGTAATCTTCCTTTCTTTATCTATATTCATAATTGTATTGCTATTTTTTTGGATAGCCTGAGCAGCCTTGATTTTCTCGCCGCAAGCCTCTCCAAATAGGAACTTGTCAGTGTGGGACTCGCGCATTGCCTCTTGTACCATTTTATTAGCTCCAGCTAACGAAAAGAACTTCCGGGATGAGGAGTCCTGCTGATGTATCTCTGCAGCTATTTTGGCTGCATCGTTAATCTCTTCTATTAATTGCTTGCTGTTTACGTTTCCTTTTAATATATTAGTTAGCGATTTGCCTAGGCAAGTCATGAGTATCCCTGTGAGATTCTGCCTTATCACAATTCTTTTATCCCTCTTGATTGAGGGCTCAGACAATATGGCTTGAATTTCTGCATTGAGAATAGGGGCAGTTGCCGCAGAGAAATTGGCTGGTGTCGGGTATTTCTTTACAATTATCTCTCTGGCCTCTTTGCCCAAACCGTCGTTCATAATCCTTTTCCACCTTGCGGCCAACTCTGGTCTTATTGGGTCACCCACCAGAACCTTTTCTTCTCCTTCAGCTCCTAAGGCCAGCAGGAATTCCTCGGGAAGCTCTTCATCTTCATCTGTAATTATTACAATTTTAAACATAAGTATCACTGTATGATTTTGCTTATCCTCCAAGTGGTAGCACAATGTTTAATTATTATTACTATGGCACTGCTAAGTATCTGTATAGAATTTGTCTATCCACCAAGTGATAGTGCAAAATTCAAGTATTATTACTGTGACACTGTTTATCTGCAATGTGATAACGACTGCCCAATTTGAAAATAATAAAGGATATTATTTAAGACATGTCTATTCGCTCAGTAATAGCACTGTCTGAACCACATTATCCAATAAAGTTAACACACACCTGTAGGATGTTGTCCGACTGTGGCCGGTGAGGGCGTCCATGGTGATGTAGCCAAAATTTGCCTGGGAGGCGACAAAGGCATATTCTGAATTGATGCTGAAGACTTATAAGTCCGGTTGCTGAGTAATGGTCAGAACATCAAAGGGTGGTGGAGGCCGTGGCGATGGTTGCGACAGTGGTGGTCGTGTTGAGGTGTCAACTTGGCCAAAATCCATAAAAAAATTCTCATACTTCTTTAATTTCTTCCTTAAATATGCTTCGTCTTCTTCTTTCTCCTTATTTTTCCTCCTTCCCATTGTTGTACAATGTTTCGACTTTCACAATAACACGAATACGAAAGGACGCGGCCGCGGCTCGGTGAAAAAGAAAACGGTCAGTATTCAAAGTGAATATTGTCTACGATATTGTCGATACCGGAAATGAATAAATGGATCTATGACTTCAAATGAAAAATAAATAATGCCAATCCTAAAAACGGGAAAAGAGTAAAAAAAAGAAAGTATTATCCTTCCGGTGTAGATACCTATGTAGATGTACACCAGAAATAGAATGTTAGGTTATGTTTACTTTTCACAACAATTTGACGAATAAAAACACCTTCTAATGTCCTATTGGCTCTCGAGCGAGGGGATAACAACAAAACATACCTTAATATTGCCAGTTAACAGGATTGTATCCTCTTTGCTGTGTAAATACGAACCGGTCGCACGCGCAATGTTGTCGCGTCGAGAATAACTTAAGCACTAAAATATATCTTGACTACACTTCTATCATATCTGTAGCAAACTCCTTGGAGTTTTATACTTTTTTGTTGTATTTTTTTGTAAAGTTCTTTATTTGTATATCTTTTATTATTATTTTTTTTTTTTTGTTTTTTTTTTTGTTTTTTATAATTTTTATACATGGTTATTTTTGGGTTGAGTACATGCTTTTTGATATAAATTCCTAAACCTAATTCGTAATTTCTTAATTTTACTCTAATGTGGATCTATTACAAGACCGCGAAATTAACATGACCAGACACAAGAGATCATCTTCTACACATGCAAATCATCACTACCACAACAATTAGGAAAACGGTAGTGGTGCTCATGGTTGGTGCCAATCTTGCTAAACCTGACCAGTCAAAACCAGAAGAGTAAGAGTTTGGATCTCTATCTGAGAAGTGATCCTCTTGTATATCACTTATCTTCTCTAATGGGACTACTTCATGAGAGAAGTCCAGGCCAGTTGAGTTTAAGGATTTCATATCATACAGGGTGGTGAAGTATGAACTTCCATCACATTTAAATGATCTAGTCTTCATGTGCACCTGCTTAGGGAAAGTGTACTGTGATTTGGACCCTATGGATTCAGCAGAAAAGGACAACAAGAGATCTGAATCTAAGTGTGCCACTTCCCACACATGAATCTTCATATTTGTGCAACTCCCTGCTGAGGTCTTGAGGCTAAGGGGTCTATCACATTTCACATTAACAAGGGCAGACCCAGACATAGCCCAAGAAATCATCCTGTCCTTCTCGCTGATGTCTATTGACATACCCAATTTATCAGGGGTGTGACATACATCACTGATTTGTGCGATGAATCCAGAAGAATATCTACATAAAACTGCTGTGTACTGATCATACTGGCAATGTATGTCTTGATGGGCAAATTGAATAGACCCCGTCTGGGTGGATCCTTACATCGCCTAACAGCCCAATGCTAGGTTTAATTGAGAATAGTTCTTTATGACACAGATGATGCTTCCCATTTTGACTAGAAACTAAATAGTAGTCTTTTATAAGTCCTGTTCATTTATCTTTTATAGTTTCCACAATACATCTCGAAGGACCAAAATGAAACGTATGAGCGGACTGTAATAATAACTAAAAGCAAACGAAGAAATAATATGATGAAATTGAAATATACTTGATAACACAACCACACAACACGACGCAATAATGACAAGTAACAGAAAAATATACAAATAAAGAACTTTACAAAAAAAATACAACAAAAAAGCTCCAAGGAGTTTGCTACAATATCATTATGATTAAACACATGATCACTGAAAACACTTCCTTATTAAGATTTGATAGCTAAAAACAATAATATATAATATAAAATAGGGAATCATTGTGACAATGTTGGCACATAAACAGTTAATGACATATATAACGTGTGTTGCCATACTGGTCGTAAGGGAGTGTTTGAGTTTCCTTTTTTTCAGCTTCAAAAATTGTGATGATTGTTGAATGCAATAAGGGTTCTACTATGGTTATATTAACAGGGAGAGAGATAAATGTTATTTCGCGAATAAATTTGGAAATGTCTTCAATACTCTTCATACAGGTTGAATCGGAGAGCTGTAGTTTTTTTAGTTCAGAAAGTATTTGTATTTTGTTATACTATAAAGGAACTATTTGACGCGCCTTTTTAGTACAATCGAAGCCATAAGCGTTAATAGTAAGGTTATTTAATTTCTCACCTTTGGTGTTTAGCACCGTTCTATAGTGCGGATATGATGTTCCATTAACAAGACAAGTAATGAGTCGACACTTGAACGCGGAATGTGAAACATAAAAAGCATAATCACAGTCTTTATCCTGAGTGCATAATAATTTGTCTTTTCGTTTTTGAATGCGCTATCAATCGGTTTGGCGGAATATCTTCATAACAATAGTTACAGCGGTAAGATATGATGACTACTATCCATTATAGCAATAATAATCTCCTTTAATACCACAAAACGGGGTGCGGTTAATGGGTGGGGGTACCTATTGTTATTACGGTTTTGAACCGTACCGTGAGAAAATAATTGATAAGAAAACAACAAAATATATATTTTTTAATTCTTTTATTGATAATAAATAAGAGACATGTAACACTTTATTTCACAATCAATCACATCACCCTCTTTACACTGTTGGTTGATGATTTGCTGGGCTTCATACAAGCTTCTAGGTTGACGTATCTTAAGATAATTCTTGAAGAAGTTGATACTGTACTGTTCCCAATAGGGGTAGGCACTATATTTTTATTTATATACTTTTATCTAAGTATAATTATGGCCATCGTCTGCTGGTAAGAACCCTAAGTTGTATAATAATTTATTGTAGACCTAGGCTCGAATTGAGCGAGTGGACTGTTTAGTAGGGTAACTACATTTTTGAGAAGGCGTTTGTTATTAATACAGGAAACTCAAAGATTATTTCGTTTAATATTAGAAGTTATTATTGCTATTATTTATATTTGATTATATTTCCATTTAATTAATATAAAGGAGGTGATTTATGCCGTAAAGGTCGGGCCCCTCCCCGCCCAGACCTGTGGAGCTCGTCACCGTACTGGTCACTCCCCCACGGGCTGCCTCGGCACCTCGTGTGGGGATTAAATTAATGTCGTATGTCAGTCACGTGCGTCCCTCGTTTTCTAATGATTTAGAGGAGAATAAAATCATAGTCACTCCCGAGGCAGGCTTGTTAATCCCTAACCTTTCACTGAGTGACTATCCTATACACCTACGGTCTCCTACTCCCCCCCATCCTCTAACAGGCTAGCGTCAGGAAGAACAACTCGGAGTCATGTTTGTGTTAATACGACGCGTTCCACAATTTGCGTCCACAATCCAACATGAGGATCTCCTTCCCCCCCACATGCCCCACAAGGACACTCAACGCCACTTTTAGTCGTGAGACCTTATTTAAATGCAACCCCACTGTAGCCCTATTGCCAAGTGAGTACGTACGCAACCCCATCGGACAGGAGTCCGGGTTGCCGGGTGGTTAGCCCGACAAAGAGGAAGCAACATCCAGCAGTCAGAGGTGAAATTGACCCCTGATGACCACATGTATTTGAAGACCCTCGGTCCCCAAACACAATTTTGAATAATCTACAGACTCCATTGTGAAACGTCGATCATAATGGTTTGTGGAGTCTGTAAAGGTACTTTGTACAGTATCCATGCGCGCAATACCGACCATTAATACCCAGCCAGCTAGATTAGTACTCGTATCTGTGGCACACTAGTTCCATTCGCTTCACCAGCTGGATACAATAGTAAGTATAGAACTGTATAGCTATCCTTCCCGAGCTATCTGGGTTTCTATTAAAATCGTTAGGTTGGTGACAAAATTAGGTAATCTGGTATAGTATAGGTATTCGTGGAGACCGTGATACACCCCGGTTCTAGGTCCAAATAGTTTATTTGCCAAATACGCAGGGCAATTTGGAAGACACATTGAGGAAATATAAAACAATTACAAAATAATCTGAAGTCAATTATTAATATCTCGTTTCCATTAACCTTGGAGTTTCTAGCATGTTATAATATGTAAGCAGATCTGATATTCAATTCTAATTTTACTAAAGTGGGTAATAATTTATCTATTACTCACTGTCTTAGGTTTAATCCACTAGAGTAATAGCTCTTCGCTATTGTATCCACACCCCGATGGTAACTTCGGTACCGTCAATAGTAATATAGATTAAATCAATTGAAGATAATATTCGTTAGGATTATTCAACAATTCAATGTCTTCGTAACACTCCGTAACGCCAGCAGGACAGAACAGTAATGACCCGTATTTGAATCAATTCGATCATTTAAATTTGACTTCTAAATTTCAAATATTTAAATTGAGGTATTTTTAATTTAGACCACTATTATTTATTCTTTATATTTTGAATGTTTAAAATTTAGAACACGTATAAATTATTTATAAAATTATTGTATACGTTCGTATAGAACCAAAGACCGATTTGCAATGAGGCCTCAGGAATGTCGTGGTTCCATTTCGGTTTGAATTTATTAGACATTCTAAAATTATGTCATTGGCATTATATCGTAATGTCGGTTTTCAAAATTATGAAATTGTGACAACAAATGTCAGATTACGTGTAAATCATAATATAATTATGATTAGCTGTACTATTGGATAGATAAGAAACTTAGCTAAGGACATCCAGAAAACGCCATCAGCACTCGGACCGCACGCCAGTACTCCAATCACGTCCCGTTGCACACCACACCACACAGCCAGCCAGGATATCTCCATCCTCTCGAACGTCGGCGCCAGCATGAAATTAAATGTCAATGTAGGAACCGCACAATTCAAAGCTTTATGTATTTTGGGGCATATTAACTGCGGAACAAGGACGAACAACTAGTTATAGGCAATGTTTACTATTCCCTCAAGTCTCAAGTAATTTATCTTTCGCTTTCATAATTATTATATTTCAATAAAATCACATTTATTTAATTCAATTCAAATTCAACTTACACGCCATCAATCCAGGCTTGCGCATCTTCATAGTCTTCAACCAGTCCCTCCTCCTCTCGTCATGATGACAGCAACTGTCACTATCCTCGCCGTAGCCACTCAGTCCGCTGAAACTCATAATATTAGGGGGCAAAAGCAATTGTAAATAACTCACGTCAGAAATACACGCAAACTTGCACTATTGGACACTTATTTACACTTCTATCACAACAATAAGACATAGTAATCCATTCATTACATCAGCAGCAACCATTGCTTATAACTGAGTGCCTTATGTTTTTCGGAGTTTGAAATCGTATACGTAGGGACCTCGTTATCCGACTATCCGGCGGCTGTCAAACTAGACTTTATTTAATTTTCACTGAAACTATTTGTAAACCCCGCACTCCATTATTTATTGTTGGCTTTACGCTAATATATGGATTTCTAGGCCTTTTCATTGCGTTCTCAAAGAATTCACATTTAATTTTATTTATATACACGAAGTGTGGGATCAGCACAATACGATTCTCTAATAACACGCTCCATATTAATCCATTCCAAACAATTTATTATCATTGGCTCTTTATAGTCGGAGAGAAGTATGAGCATACTTTGCTTGGTAAGTTCTGAACCCTCCATGTGTACATGCAGACGGTTGGAGGCAATCCCTAGCGGTAGAGCGTTGGGCGGGTTGTAGAAAAAGTTTCTTATCAGCTCCGCTTTCTCCACAAACATGGTATGCTATTCTTCATCAGTTAGCTCATGTCTTCCATCAAAACTTATGTGCGGTTGCAATGTTATGTTTAATTCTTCACTAAATTGCTTAACTGTGGATTGTTAGCGCTCCCGTAGTATGCTTGTTGGAAGCTAGCGTACGCATCGTACAACAGTGGGAAGGAGTTCTTTTTAAAGTCTGCCGCGATTGAGGTGTATGGGTAGTACTGCGAGTTTAGATACACCCTACAATCTCTAACACCTCACGCAGCATGCCCTCCGCCTCGTAGTCTGAGTGTAGCGACATACAACCGTTGTTCTGGAGCTTCACAGAGAGGAGTATTTTTAGACTCTCGAGCCATCTCCCACTGTGATTGACATACGTTTGGAGCCAACGCCTCAATGCTATTCACGAACACTGAATTCTCACGTGACAGTGCACCGCAGCCAAAATTATATGAGATTCCACGATTCGCGAACCACTTCCGCACGAATAAATCTATTACTGCTTCCATATATTTTTTTATTGCATTTAATTGATTAATTATCCACTAAGCGAGATGTGTGCTAACAATGACGTTCTAGCGCGATTTTCAAAGAGTATTGTAATGTAATTCTATTATTACAGTGTGATACCAGAGGTGGCATATTAGAAGCAGAAAAGGACATTTGACTTCAATCAGAGAGTCATCTCCGATAAGTCCATCGGGACTCGCCCCTAAATAGTAATCATCGGCATCAATAAACAGTCCACACTGAAAACTTTCAGATTAGTACTATGGCCTCTGATTCATGTTTGTTTCCAATTCGGATGCCGTATTCCCTTTGAAATGAGTATATAGTAAATTTTTTATTGTTGACAAACATGAAGTATTTGGGCGCATTTTGCAATTTTTTCCGAATTTTGATGCAGTTAGCCTTTTTCTCCGTTCACTGCGCCACAAATCGTTGTCTTTTTGACCTCTGGTGGCCAGTTCTAATTCTTTTATTTCGTCCTCGTTTTTCCGCAAAAAATCCAAAAACTCTTCTTTCTTTTTCTCAAAAAGGGAGTCAGGGACATCTTCTTCCAGCTCCAAGACACCATAGTGTTCATCTGGGTCGCATCTTTTAATTTTTTTTTTTAATTTGACGATCTCGAAAAATCCAACTTCCTTTTATTACAATATTTCAATATTCTTTGTCTTTTTTCTGTAAATTTTTTGGTAAACTGCCCTGGACTGTGATTGGAAACTTTCTTCTGCAGCAGTTTATGGGTTGCTGCTTTGCTGTTCCAAGAGAGATGTGACAGCACTGAAAAATTATACAGTTACAAAATGTGGCTATTTTCAGCCATAATTCTTGCCGGACAGACAGCATCACCTGTAATATGGTTGCTTGGTTTTTTAAAACGCAAGCAAGTAGCGCACTTTGCATTCTCTGACTTCTTTTGGCATTCCTTTATGGTGTGGCCTTGCTCGCCACAGTGGCCGCAGGTGACGGCTGACTCCCGACAAAACTTGGCAGCATGACTATATTGCTGACACTAATAACATCTAGTGACCAAAGTAAAGTCTCTAACAGGGCAAGATAACCAATTAAAAAACACTTTGTCTTTACTAATTAGGGCTTTACTTATAGCAGCAGGCACTTCTATAACATAATTACAAGTTTCAGAATCCTTTTTTCCCGACTTGTCATCATCATCATCATCCCAGCCTATATACGTCCCACTGCTGGGCACAGGCCTCCTCTCAGAACAAGAGGGCTTGGGCCATAGTTCCCACGCGGGCCCAGTGCGGATTGGGAACTTCACACGCACCATTGAATTTCTTCGCAGGTTTGTGCAGGTTTCCTCACGATGTTTTCCTTCACCGCAAAGCTCGTGGTAAATTTTAAATGTAATTCCGCACATGAATTTCGAAAAACTCAGAGGTGCGAGCCGGGGTTTGAACCCACGACCCTCTGTTTGAGAGGCGATAGGTCAAACCACTAGGCCACCACGGCTCATCGACATCATCATTCCCGACTTGTGGCTCATCCTAATTGTGCTGAAAAACGTATCGTAACTATTACATTGAGGATTATCGGCTAAATTTTGGTGGTACAAGCAGGAAATAACGTCGATTTCCAACATGGAGTGGGCACTCCTACAACTACTATTCTAGGCCTACGTTTCTGCGTTTCGTCGATCGTAAGGCCTGAGTTTTTTATCTGGGCGGATTATTTCAATTTCTCGATATCCTCCTTTGTTTCTGTGCTAATTACAACTCCACCATTCCGAGTCTTGCGCAAACCTTTAACTTGCAGCTTCATCTTTTCGGGGTTGATCAATTTTTGGACAAGAGATTTCGTTCGTCTCATCGCTAGATTTCAATTTGTCGTTGGGATAGATGGTCACAGAATTAACACGTTCCGGAGTTGATGCGAAATCCTAAGATCTCCCTGTAAGGTCTGGACAGATGAATAAGCTTGCACAATTTTCTGCTTAAGAGATGGTACGCCACAGCTATTTGAGATGTACTATGATCTACTTTTCGGCATAAATTACTGATACGCAATTTCTGTTCCGCTTTCCTGCTTTTGCAATTGCACACAACTCA